>NW_027464606.1:1287500-1347500 GCF_043290135.1 Rhipicephalus microplus
ACCTAACCTAACCTAACGTAACCTAACCTAACCTAACCCAACCTAACCCAACCCAACCCAACCCAACAACACCCAACCCAACCTAACCTAACCTAACCTAACCTTACCTAACCTAACCAAATTATCCTTACCTAACCTAACCTAACCTAACGTAACCTAACCTAACCTAACCTAACGTAACCTAACCTAACCTAACGTAACCTAACCTAACCTAACCCAACCTAACCTAACCTAACCTAACCTAACCCAACTCAACCCAACCTAACCTAATCTAACCTAACCTAACCTAACCAAACCTAACCTAACCTAACCTAACCTAACCTAACCTAATCTAACGACGGTTGCAAGCGCTTTCACATTAAATATCGCAGTTCCCCACTTTTAATGGTGAAAAACACTGCATCTCAGTAATTGACATTGTTTAATGCGGTTTTACGACGGTTCATATCTTAACCTAACCTAACATTCGCACTTGTATCTAAAAACGCTCTATTACACTGTTTCGTTCACAATTACGATATTTGCTTGACCTCACAGTTTCTCACCAACTTATTACAGTACAGAACGCTGTATCTCGCTAAATGACATCGTTCTTTAAGGTTTCACGATACTTGCATGCGCTTTACCGAGAATGTCACAACATAGCAGTTTCGCACTTGTAACGGTACAACACGCAGTATTTGGCTTGTTCATGCCGTTTTGTGTGCTTTCACAACATTTTACCTATCGCAGTTTCGTACTCGCAATAAAACAACACTATCTCGTTAGATGACGTCGTTTTTGGAGGTTTCACGACGCTACCTAGCTTAAACTAACATAACTCAACCTAACATAACCTTCGCACTTCTATCGTTAGAAAACGTTTTACTCGCTACTTTACAATGTTTTCTACAAGATTACGACGGTTTCATGCGCTTTCACATTAGATATCGCAGTTCCCGACTTGTAATGGTGAAAAACACAGCATCTCACTAAGTGACATTGTTTAATGCGGTTTTAGCGCGGTTCATATCTTAACCTAACCTAATCTTACCTAAACCAACCTAACCTAACCTAACCTAACCAAACCTTACCTAACATACCCTAACCTAACCTAACCTAACCTAACCAAACCTAACCTAACCTAACCTAACCTAACCTAACCTAACCTAAGGTAACCTAACCTAACCTAACCTAACCTAACCTAACGACGTTTGCAAGCGCTTTCACATTAGATATCGCAGTTCCCGACTTGTAATGGTGAAAAACACTGCATCTCACTAAGTGACATTGACTAACGCGGTTTTACGACGGTTCATATCTTAACCTAACCTAACATTCGCACTTGAATTAAAAAACGCTCTACTACACTGTTTCGTTCACAATTAGGATATTTGCATAACCTCACAGTTTTTCACCAACTTATTGCAGTACAGAACGCTGTATCTCGCTAAATGACATCGTTCTTAAAGGTTTCACGATGCTTTCATGCGCTTTAACGAGAATATCACAACATAGCAGTTTCGGACTTGTAACGGTACAACACGCAGTATTTGGCTTGTTCATGCCGTTTTGTCTGCTTTCACAACATTTCACCTATCGCAGTTTCGTACTCGCAATAAAACAACACTATCTCGTTAGATGACGTCGTTTTTGGTAGTTTCACGACGCTACCTAGCTTAAACTAACCTAACCTTCGCACTTCTATCGTTAGAAAACGTTTTATTCGCTGCTTTACAATGTTTTCTACAAGATTACGACGGTTTCATGCGCTTTCACATTAGATATCGCAGTTCCCGACTTGTAATGGTGAAAAACACAGCATCTCACTAAGTGACATTGTTTAATGCGGTTTTAGCGCGGTTCATATCTTAACCTAACCTAACCTAACCTAACCTAACCCAACCTAACCTAACCTTACTTAACCCAACCTAACCCAACCTAACCTAACCTAACCTAACCAAACCTTACCTAACATAACCTAACCTAACCTAACCTAACCTAACCAAACCTAACCTAACCTAACCTAACGTAACCTAACCTAACCTAACCTAACCTAACGACGTTTGCAAGCGCTTTCCCATTAGATATCGCAGTTCCCGACTTGTAATGGTGAAAAACACTGCATCTCACTAAGTGACATTTTTTAATGCGGTTTTACGACGGTTCATATCTTAACCTAACTTATGATTCGCACTTGTATTGAAAAACGCTCTATTACACTGTTTCGTTCACAATTACGATATTTGCATAACCTCACAGTTTTTCACCAACTTATTGCAGTACAGAACGCTGTATCTCGCTAAATGACATCGTTCTTTAAGGTTTCACGATGCTTGCATGCGCTTTAACGAGAATATCACATTATCGCAGTTTCGCACTTGTAACGGTACAACACGCAGTATCTGGCTTGTTCATGCCGTTTTGTGTACTTTCACAACATTTCACCTATTGCAGTTTCGTACATGCAATAAAACAACACTATCTCGCTAGATGACGTCCTTTTTGGTGGTCTCACGACGCTACATAACTTAAACTAACATAACTCAACCTAATATAACCTTCGCACTTCTATCGTTAGAAAATGTTTTACTCGCTACTTTACATTGCTTTCTACAACATTACGATGGTTTCAAGCGCTTTCACATTAGATATCACAGTTCCCAACTTGTAAAGGTGAAAAACACTGCATCTCACTAAGTGACATTGTTTAATGCGGTTTTACGACGGTTCATACCTTAACCTAACCTAACCTAACCTAACCTAACCTTACCTAACCTAACCTAACCTAACCTAACCCAACCCAACCTAACCTAACCTAACCTAACCTAACCCAACCTAACCTAACCTAACCTAACCCAACCTAACCCAACCCAACCCAACCCAACCTAACCTAACCTAAGCTAACCTAACCAAACCTAACCTGACCTAACTTAACCTAACCTAACGTAACCTAACCTAACCTATTCTAACGTAACCTAACCTTACCTGACCTAACCTAACCTAACGTAACCTAACCTAACCTAACATAACCTAACGTAACCTAACCTAACCTAACCTAACGTAACCTAACCTAACCTAACCCAACCTAACCCAACCCAACCCAACCCAACAACACCCAACCCAACCTAACCTAACCTAACCTAACCTTACCTAACCTAACCAAATTATCCTTACCTAACCTAACCTAACCTAACCTAACCTAACCTAACCTAACCTAACGTAACCTAACCTAACCTAACGTAACCTAACCTAACCTAACCCAACCTAACCTAACCTAACCTAACCCAACTCAACCCAACCTAACCTAATCTAACCTAACCTAACCTAACCTAACCAAACCTAACCTAACCTAACCTAACCTAACCTAACCTAATCTAACGACGGTTGCAAGCGCTTTCACATTAGATATCGCAGTTCCCAACTTGTAAAGGTGAAAAACACTGCATCTCACTAAGTGACATTGTTTATTGCGGTTTTACGACGGTTCATACCTTAACCTAACGTAACCTAACCTAACCTAACCCAACCTAACCTAACATAACCTAACCTAACCTAACCTAACCAAACCTAACCTAACGTAACCTAACCTAACCTAACCTAACCTAACCTAACCTAACGACGTTTGCAAGCGCTTTCACATTAGATATCGCAGTTCCCAACTTGTAATGGTGAAAAACACTGCATCTCACTAAGTGACATTGTTTAATGCGGTTTCACGACGGTTCATATCTTAACCTAACCTAACACTCGTACTTGTATTGAAAAACGCTCTATTACACTGTTTCGTTCACAATTACGATATTTGCATAACCTCACAGTTTTTCACCAACATATTGCAGTACAGAACGCTGTATCTCGCTAAATGACATTGTTCTTTAAGGTTTCACGATGCTTGCATGCGCTTTAAGGAGAATATCACAATATAGCAGTTTCGCACTTGTAACGGTAGAACACGCAGTATTTGGCTTGTTCATGCCGTTTTGTGTGCATTCACAACATTTCCCCTATCGCAGATTAATACTCGCAATAAAACAACACTATCTCGTTAGATGACGTCGTTTTTGGTAGTTTCACGACGCTACATAGCTTAAACTAACATAACTCAAGCTAACCTTCGCACTTCTATCGTTAGAAAACGTTTTACTCGCAACTTTACAATGTTTTCTACAAGATTACGACGGTTTCATGCGCTTTCACATTAGATATCGTAGTTCCCGACTTGTAATGTTGAAAAACACTACATCTCACTAAGTGACATTGTTTAATGCGGTTTTACGACGGTTGATATCTCAACCTAACCTAACATTCGCACTTGTATCTAAATACGCTCAATTACACTGTTTCGTTCACAATTACAATATTTGCATAACCTCACAGTTTTTCACCAACTTATTGCAGTACAGAACGCTGTATCTCGCTAAATGACATCGTTCTTTAAGGTTTCACGATGCTTGCATGCGCTTTAACGAGAATATCACATTATAGCAGTTACGCACTTGTAACGGTACAACACGCAGTATCTGGCTTGTTTATGCCGTTTTGTGTACTTTCACAACATTTCACCTATTGCGGTATCGTACATGCAATAAAACAACACTATCTCGTTAGATGACGTCCTTTTTGGTGGTCTCACGACGCTACATAGCCTAAACTAACATAAGTCAACCTAATATAACCTTCGCACTTCTATCGTTAGAAAACGTTTTACTCGCTACTTTACAATGCTCTCTACAACATTCCGACAGTTTCATGCGCTTTCACAATAGATATCGCAGTTCCCGACTTGTAATGGTGAAAAACACTGCATCTCACTTAGTGACATTGTTTCATGCGGTTTTACGACGGTTCATATCTTAACCTAACCTAACGTTCGCGCTTGTATCTCAAAACGCTCTATTACACTGTTTCGTTCACAATTACGATATTTGCATGACCTCACAGTTTTTCACCAACTTATTACAGTACAGAACGCTGTCTCTCGCTAAATGACATCATGCTTTAAGGTTTCACGATGCTTGCATGCGCTTTAACGAGAATATCACAACATAGCAGTTTCGCACTTGTAACGGTAGAACACGCAGTATTTGGCTTGTTCATGCCGTTTTGTGTGCTTTCACAACATTTCACCTATTGCAGTTTCGTACATGAAATAAAACAATTATATCTCGTTAGATGACGTCCTTTTTGGTGGTTTCACGACGATACCTAGCTTAAACTAACATAATTCAACCTAACATAACCTTCGCACTTCTATCGTTAGAAAACGTTTTACTCGCTACTTTACAATGCTCTCTACAACATTTCGACGGTTTCATGCGCTTTCACATCAGATATCGATGTTCCCGACTTGTAATGGTGAAAAACACTGCATCTCACAAAGTGACATTGTTTAATGCGGTTTTACGACGGTTCATATCTTGACCTAACCCAACATTCGCGCATGTATCTCAAAAAAACGCTCTATTACACTGTTTCGTTCACAATTACGATATTTGCATGACCTCACAGTTTTTCACCAACTTACTACAGTACAGAACGCTGTCTCTCGCTAAATGACATCAATCTTTAAGGTTTCACGATGCTTGCATGCGCTTTAACGAGAATATCACAACATAGCAGTTTCGCACTTGTAACGGTACAACACGCAGTATTTGGCTTGTTCATGCCGTTTTGTGTGCTTTCACAACATTTCACCTATCACAGTTTCGTACTCGCAATAAAACAACACTATCTCGTTAGATGACGTCGTTTTTGGTAGTTTCACGACGCTACCTAGCTTAAACTAACCTAACCTTCGCACTTCTATCGTTAGAAAACGTTTTATTCGCTGCTTTACAATGTTTTCTACAAGATTACGACGGTTTCATGCGCTTTCACATTAGATATCACAGTTCCCAACTTGTAAAGGTGAAAAACACTGCATCTCACTAAGTGACATTGTTTAATGCGGTTTTACGACGGTTCATACCTTAACCTAACCTAACCTAACCTAACCTAACCTTACCTAACCTAACCTAACCTAACCCAACCCAACCCAACCCAACCTAACCTAACCTAACCTAACCCAACCTAACCTAACCTAACCTAACCCAACCTAACCCAACCCAACCCAACCTTACCTAACCTAAGCTAACCTAACCAAACCTAACCTAACCTAACTTAACCTAACCTAACGTAACCTAACCTAACCTATTCTAACGTAACCTAACCTTACCTGACCTAACCTAACCTAACGTAACCTAACCTAACCTAACATAACCTAACGTAACCTAACCTAACCTAACCTAACGTAACCTAACCTAACCTAACCCAACCTAACCCAACCCAACCCAACCCAACAACACCCAACCCAACCTAACCTAACCTAACCTAACCTTACCTAACCTAACCAAATTATCCTTACCTAACCTAACCTAACCTAACGTAACCTAACCTAACGTAACCTAACCTAACCTAACGTAACCTAACCTAACCTAACCCAACCTAACCTAACCTAACCTAACCTAACCCAACTCAACCCAACCTAACCTAATCTAACCTAACCTAACCTAACCTAACCAAACCTAACCTAACCTAACCTAACCTAACCTAATCTAACGACGGTTGCAAGCGCTTTCACATTAAATATCGCAGTTCCCCACTTTTAATGGTGAAAAACACTGCATCTCAGTAATTGACATTGTTTAATGCGGTTTTACGACGGTTCATATCTTAACCTAACCTAACATTCGCACTTGTATCTAAAAACGCTCTATTACACTGTTTTGTTCACAATTACGATATTTGCATAACCTCACAGTTTTTCACCAACTTATTGCAGTACAGAACGCTGTATCTCGCTAAATGACATTGTTCTTTAAGGTTTCACGATGCTTGCATGCGCTTTAACGAGAATATCACAATATAGCAGTTTCGCACTTGTAACGGTAGAACACGCAGTATTTGGCTTGTTCATGCCGTTTTGTGTGCTTTCACAACATTTCACCTATCGCAGTTTAATACTCGCTATAAAACAACACTATCTCGTTAGATGACGTCGTTTTTTGGTAGTTTCACGACGCTACCTAGCTTAAACTAACCTAACCTAACCTAACCTTCGCACTTCTATCGTTTGAAAACGTTTTACTCGCCACTTTACAATGTTTTCTACAAGATTACGACGGTTTCATGCGCTTTCACATTAGATATCGTAGTTCCCGACTTGTAATGTTGAAAAACACTACATCTCACTAAGTGACATTGTTTAATGCGGTTTTACGACGGTTGATATGTCAACCTAACCTAACATTCGCACTTGTATCTAAAGACGCTCAATTACACTGTTTCGTTCACAATTACAATATTTGCTTGACCTCACAGTTTCTCACCAACTTATTACAGTACAGAACGCTGTATCTCGCTAAATGACATCGTTCTTTAAGGTTTCACGATACTTGCATGCGCTTTACCGAGAATGTCACAACATAGCAGTTTCGCACTTGTAACGGTACAACACGCAGTATTTGGCTTGTTCATGCCGTTTTGTGTGCTTTCACAACATTTTACCTATCGCAGTTTCGTACTCGCAATAAAACAACACTATCTCGTTAGATGACCTCGTTTTTGGAGGTTTCACGACGCTACCTAGCTTAAACTAACATAACTCAACCTAACATAACCTTCGCACTTCTATCGTTAGAAAACGTTTTACTCGCTACATTACAATGTTTTCTACAAGATTACGACGGTTTCATGCGCTTTCACATTAGATATCGCAGTTCCCGACTTGTAATGGTGAAAAACACAGCATCTCACTAAGTGACATTGTTTAATGCGGTTTTAGCGCGGTTCATATCTTAACCTAACCTAACCTTACCTAAACCAACCTAACCTAACCTAACCTAACCAAACCTTACCTAACATACCCTAACCTAACCTAACCTAACCTAACCTAACCAAACCTAACCTAACCTAACCTAACCTAACCTAACCTAACCTAACGTAACCTAACCTAACCTAACCTAACCTAACCTAACCTAACCTAACGACGTTTGCAAGCGCTTTCACATTAGATATCGCAGTTCCCGACTTGTAATGGTGAAAAACACTGCATCTCACTAAGTGACATTGATTAATGCGGTTTTACGACGGTTCATATCTTAACCTAACCTAACATTCGCACTTGAATTAAAAAACGCTCTATTACACTGTTTCGTTCACAATTAGGATATTTGCATAACCTCACAGTTTTTCACCAACTTATTGCAGTACAGAACGCTGTATCTCGCTAAATGACATCGTTCTTAAAGGTTTCACGATGCTTTCATGCGCTTTAACGAGAATATCACAACATAGCAGTTTCCCACTTGTAACGGTACAACACGCAGTATTTGGCTTGTTCATGCCGTTTTGTGTGCTTTCACAACATTTCACCTATCGCAGTTTCGTAGTCGCAATAAAACAACACTATCTCGTTAGATGACGTTGTTTTTGGTAGTTTCACGACGCTACCTAGCTTAAACTAACATAACTCAACCTAACATGACCTTTGCACTTCTATCGTTAGAAAACGTTTTACTCGCTACTTTACATTGCTTTCTACAACATTACGACGGTTTCAAGCGCTTTCACATTAGATATCACAGTTCCCAACTTGTAAAGGTGAAAAACACTGCATCTCACTAAGTGACATTGTTTAATGCGGTTTTACGACGGTTCATATCTTAACCTAACCTAACATTCGCACTTGTATTAAAAAACGCTCTATTACACTGTTTCGTTCACAATTAGGATATTTGCATAACCTCACAGTTTTTCACCAACTTATTGCAGTACAGAACGCTGTATCTCGCTAAATGACATCGTTCTTTAAGGTTTCACGATGCTTGCATGCGCTTTAACGAGAATATCACAACATAGCAGTTTCGCACTTGTAACGGTACAACACGCAGTATCTGGCTTGTTCATGCCGTTTTGTGTACTTTCACAACATTTCACCTATTGCAGTTTCGTACATGCAATAAAACAACACTATCTCGTTAGATGACGTCCTTTTTGGTGGTCTCACGACGCTACATAACTTAAACTAACATAACTCAACCTAATATAACCTTCGCACTTCTATCGTTAGAAAATGTTTTACTCGCTACTTTACATTGCTTTCTACAACATTACGATGGTTTCAAGCGCTTTCACATTAGATATCACAGTTCCCAACTTGTAAAGGTGAAAAACACTGCATCTCACTAAGTGACATTGTTTAATGCGGTTTTACGACGGTTCATACCTTAACCTAACCTAACCTAACCTAACCTTACCTAACCTAACCTAACCTAACCTAACCCAACCCAACCTAACCTAACCTAACCTAACCCAACCTAACCTAACCTAACCTAACCTAACCCAACCTAACCCAACCCAACCCAACCTAACCTAACCTAAGCTAACCTAACCAAACCTAACCTGACCTAACTTAACCTAACCTAACGTAACCTAACCTAACCTATTCTAACGTAACCTAACCTTACCTGACCTAACCTAACCTAACGTAACCTAACCTAACCTAACATAACCTAACGTAACCTAACCTAACCTAACCTAACGTAACCTAACCTAACCTAACCCAACCTAACCCAACCCAACCCAACCCAACAACACCCAACCCAACCTAACCTAACCTAACCTAACCTTACCTAACCTAACCAAATTATCCTTACCTAACCTAACCTAACCTAACGTAACCTAACCTAACCTAACGTAACCTAACCTAACCTAACCCAACCTAACCTAACCTAACCTAACCTAACCCAACTCAACCCAACCTAACCTAATCTAACCTAACCTAACCTAACCTAACCAAACCTAACCTAACCTAACCTAACCTAACCTAACCTAACCTAATCTAACGACAGTTGCAAGCGCTTTCACATTAAATATCGCAGTTCCCCACTTTTAATGGTGAAAAACACTGCATATCAGTAATTGACATTGTTTAATGCGGTTTTACGACGGTTCATATCTTAACCTAACCTAACATTCGCACTTGTATCTAAAAACGCTCTATTACACTGTTTTGTTCACAATTACGATATTTGCATAACCTCACAGTTTTTCACCAACTTATTGCAGTACAGAACGCTGTATCTCGCTAAATGACATTGTTCTTTAAGGTTTCACGATGCTTGCATGCGCTTTAACGAGAATATCACAATATAGCAGTTTCGCACTTGTAACGGTAGAACACGCAGTATTAGGCATGTTCATGCCGTTTTGTGTGCTTTCACAACATTTCACCTATGGCAGTTTAATACTCGCTATAAAACAACACTATCTCGTTAGATGACGTCGTTTTTGATAGTTTCACGACGCTACCTAGCTTAAACTAACCTAACCTAACCTAACCTTCGCACTTCTATCGTTTGAAAACGTTTTACTCGCCACTTTACAATGTTTTCTACAAGATTACGACGGTTTCATGCGCTTTCACATTAGATATCGTAGTTCCCGACTTGTAATGTTGAAAAACACTACATCTCACTAAGTGACATTGTTTAACGCGGTTTTACGACGGTTGATATGTCAACCTAACCTAACATTCGCACTTGTATCTAAAGACGCTCAATTACACTGTTTCGTTCACAATTACGATATTTGCTTGACCTCACAGTTTCTCACCAACTTATTACAGTACAGAACGCTGTATCTCGCTAAATGACATCGTTCGTTAAGGTTTCACGATACTTGCATGCGCTTTACCGAGAATGTCACAACATAGCAGTTTCGCACTTGTAACGGTACAACACGCAGTATTTGGCTTGTTCATGCCGTTTTGTGTGCTTTCACAACATTTTACCTATCGCAGTTTCGTACTCGCAATAAAACAACACTATCTCGTTAGATGACGTCGTTTTTGGTGGTTTCACGACGCTACCTAGCTTAAACTAACATAACTCAACCTAACATAACCTTCGCACTTCTATCGTTAGAAAACGTTTTACTCGCTACTTTACATTGCTTTCTACAACATTACGACGGTTTCAAGCGCTTTCACATTAGATATCGCAGTTCCCAACTTGTAAAGGTGAAAAACACTGCATCTCACTAAGTGACATTGTTTATTGCGGTTTTACGACGGTTCATACCTTAACCTAACGTAACCTAACCTAACCTAACCCAACCTAACCTAACATAACCTAACCTAACCTAACCTAACCAAACCTAACCTAACGTAACCTAACCTAACCTAACCTAACCTAACCTAACGACGTTTGCAAGCGCTTTCACATTAGATATCGCAGTTCCCAACTTGTAATGGTGAAAAACACTGCATCTCACTAAGTGACATTGTTTAATGCGGTTTTACGACGGTTCATATCTTAACCTAACCTAACACTTGTACTTGTATTGAAAAACGCTCTATTACACTGTTTCGTTCACAATTACGATATTTGCATAACCTCACAGTTTTTCACCAACATATTGCAGTACAGAACGCTGTATCTCGCTAAATGACATTGTTCTTTAATGTTTCACGATGCTTGCATGCGCTTTAACGAGAATATCACAATATAGCAGTTTCGCACTTGTAACGGTAGAACACGCAGTATTTGGCTTGTTCATGCCGTTTTGTGTGCATTCACAACATTTCCCCTATCGCAGATTAATACTCGCAATAAAACAACACTATCTCGTTAGATGACGTCGTTTTTGGTAGTTTCACGACGCTACATAGCCTAAACTAACATAACTCAAGCTAACCTTCGCACTTCTATCGTTAGAAAACGTTTTACTCGCAACTTTACAATGTTTTCTACAAGATTACGACGGTTTCATGCGCTTTCACATTAGATATCGTAGTTCCCGACTTGTAATGTTGAAAAACACTACATCTCACTAAGTGACATTGTTTAATGCGGTTTTACGACGGTTGATATCTCAACCTAACCTAACATTCGCACTTGTATCTAAATACGCTCAATTACACTGTTTCGTTCACAATTACGATATTTGCTTGACCTCACAGTTTCTCACCAACTTATTACAGTACAGAACGCTGTATCTCGCTAAATGACATCGTTCTTTAAGGTTTCACGATACTTGCATGCGCTTTAACGAGAATATCAGAATAAAGCAGTTTCGCACTTGTAACGGCGCAAGACGCAGTATCTGGCTAGTTCATGCCATTTTGTGTGCTTTCACAACAATTCACCTATCGCAGTTTAATACTCGCTATAAAACAACACTATCTCGTTAGATGACGTCGTTTTTGGTAGTTTCACGACGCTACCTAGCTTAAACAAACCTAACCTAACCTAACCTTCGCACTTCTATCGTTAGAAAACGTTTTACTCGCTACTTTACATTGCTTTCTACAACATTACGACGGTTTCAAGCGCTTTCACATTAGATATCACAGTTCCCAACTTGTAAAGGTGAAAAACACTGCATCTCACTAAGTGACATTGTTTAATGCGGTTTTAAGACGGTTCATACCTTAACCTAACCTAACCTAACCTAACCTAACCTTACCTAACCTAACCTAACCTAACCCAACCCAACCCAACCTAACCTAACCTAACCTAACCTAAACTAACCTAACCCAACCTAACCTAACCTAACCTAACCCAACCTAACCCAACCCAACCCAACCTAACCTAACCTAACCTAACCTAACCTAACTTAACCTAACCTAACGTAACCTAACCTAACCTATTCTAACGTAACCTAACCTTACCTGACCTAACCTAACCTAACGTAACCTAACCTAACCTAACATAACCTAACGTAACCTAACCTAACCTAACCTAACGTAACCTAACCTAACCTAACCCAACCTAACCCAACCCAACCCAACCCAACAACACCCAACCCAACCTAACCTAGCCTAACCTAACCTTACCTAACCTAACCAAATTATCCTTACCTAACCTAACCTAACCTAACGTAACCTAACCTAACCTAACCTAACGTAACCTAACCTAACCTAACGTAACCTAACCTAACCTAACCTGACCTAACCCAACCTAACCTAACCTAACCTAACCTAACCTAACCTAACCCAACTCAACCCAACCTAACCTAATCTAACCTAACCTAACCTAACCTAACCAAACCTAACCTAACCTAACCTAACCTAACCTAACCTAACGACGGTTGCAAGCGCTTTCACATTAAATATCGCAGTTCCCCACTTTTAATGGTGAAAAACACTGCATCTCAGTAATTGACATTGTTTAATGCGGTTTTACGACGGTTCATATCTTAACCTAACCTAACATTCGCACTTTACGCTCTATTACACTGTTTTGTTCACAATTACGATATTTGCATAACCTCACAGTTTTTCACCAACTTATTGCAGTACAGAACGCTGTATCTCGCTAAATGACATTGTTCTTTAAGGTTTCACGATGCTTGCATGCGCTTTAACGAGAATATCACCATATAGCAGTTTCGCACTTGTAACGGTAGAACACGCAGTATTTGGCTTGTTCATGCCGTTTTGTGTGCTTTCACAACATTTCACCTATCGCAGTTTAATACTCGCTATAAAACAACACTATCTCGTTAGATGACGTCGTTTTTGGTAGTTTCACGACGCTACCTAGCTTAAACTAACCTAACCTAACCTAACCTTCGCACTTCTATCGTTAGAAAACGTTTTACTCGCCACTTTACAATGTTTTCTACAAGATTACGACGGTTTCATGCGCTTTCACATTAGATATCGTAGTTCCCGACTTGTAATGTTGAAAAACACTACATCTCACTAAGTGACATTGTTTAATGCGGTTTTACGACGGTTGATATGTCAACCTAACCTAACATTCGCACTTGTATCTAAAGACGCTCAATTACACTGTTTCGTTCACAATTACGATATTTGCTTGACCTCACAGTTTCTCACCAACTTATTACAGTACAGAACGCTGTATCTCGCTAAATGACATCGTTCTTTAAGGTTTCACGATACTTGCATGCGCTTTACCGAGAATGTCACAACATAGCAGTTTCGCACTTGTAACGGTACAACACGCAGTATTTGGCTTGTTCATGCCGTTTTGTGTGCTTTCACAACATTTTACCTATCGCAGTTTTGTACTCGCAATAAAACAACACTATCTCGTTAGATGACGTCGTTTTTGGTGGTTTCACGACGCTACCTAGCTTAAACTAACATAACTCAACCTAACATAACCTTCGCACTTCTATCGTTAGAAAACGTTTTACTCGCTACTTTAGATTGCTTTCTACAACATTACGACGGTTTCAAGCGCTTTCACATTAGATATCGCAGTTCCCAACTTGTAAAGGTGAAAAACACTGCATCTCACTAAGTGACATTGTTTATTGCGGTTTTACGACGGTTCATACCTTAACCTAACGTAACCTAACCTAACCTAACCCAACCTAACCTAACGTAACCTAACCTAACCTAACCTAACCAAACCTAACCTAACGTAACTTAACCTAACCTAACCTAACCTAACCTAACGACGTTTGCAAGCGCTTTCACATTTGATATCGCAGTTCCCAACTTGTAATGGTGAAAAACACTGCATCTCACTAAGTGACATTGTTTAATGCGGTTTTACGACGGTTCATATCTTAACCTAACCTAACATTCGTACTTGTATTGAAAAACGCTCTATTACACTGTTTCGTTCACAATTACGATATTTGCATAACCTCACAGTTTTTCACCAACATATTGCAGTACAGAACGCTGTATCTCGCTAAATGACATTGTTCTTTAAGGTTTCACGATGCTTGCATGCGCTTTAACGAGAATATCACAATATAGCAGTTTCGCACTTGTAACGGTAGAACACGCAGTATTTGGCTTGTTCATGCCGTTTTGTGTGCATTCACAACATTTCACCTATCGCAGTTTAATACTCGCAATAAAACAACACTATCTCGTTAGATGACGTCGTTTTTGGTAGTTTCACGACGCTACATAGCTTAAACTAACATAACTCAAGCTAACCTTCGCACTTCTATCGTTAGAAAACGTTTTACTCGCAACTTTACAATGTTTTCTACAAGATTACGACGGTTTCATGCGCTTTCACATTAGATATCGTAGTTCCCGACTTGTAATGTTGAAAAACACTACATCTCACTAAGTGACATTGTTTAATGCGGTTTTACGACGGTTGATATCTCAACCTAACCTAACATTCGCACTTGTATCTAAATACGCTCAATTACACTGTTTCGTTCACAATTACGATATTTGCTTGACCTCACAGTTTCTCACCAACCTATTACAGTACAGAACGCTGTATCTCGCTAAATGACATCGTTCTTTAAGGTTTCACGATACTTGCATGCGCTTTAACGAGAATATCAGAATAAAGCAGTTTCGCACTTGTAACGGCACAAGACGCAGTATCTGGCTAGTTCATGCCATTTTGTGTGCTTTCCCAATATTTCACCTATCGCAGTTTCGTACTCGCAATAAAACAACACTATCTCGTTAGATGACATCGTTTTTGGTGGTTTCACGACGCTACCTAGCTCAAACTAACCAAACCTTCGCACTTCTATCGTTAGAAAACGTTTTATTCGCTACTTTACAATGTTTTCTACAAGATTACGACGGTTTCATGCGCTTTCACATTAGATATCGCAGTTCCCGACTTGTAATGGTGAAAAACACAGCATCTCACTAAGTGACATTGTTTAATGCGGTTTTAGCGCGGTTCATATCTTAACCTAACCTAACCTTACCTAAACCAACCTAACCTAACCAAACCTAACCTAACCTAACCTAACGTAACCTAACCTAACCTAACCTAACCTAACCTAACCTAACGACGTTTGCAAGCGCTTTCACATGAGATATCGCAGTTCCCGACTTGTAATGGTGAAACACACTGCATCTCACTAAGTGACATTGTTTAATGCGGTTTTACGACGGTTCATATCTTAACCTAACCTAACATTCGCACTTGTATTAAAAAAACGCTCTATTACACTGTTTCGTTCACAATTAGGATATTTGCATAACCTCACAGTTTTTCACCAACTTATTGCAGTACAGAACGCTGTATCTCGCTAAATGACATCGTTCTTTAAGATTTCACGATGCTTGCATGCGCTTTAACGAGAATATCACAACATAGCAGTTTCGCACTTGTAACGGTACAACATGCAGTATAGCTTGTTCATGCCGTTTTGTGTGCTTTCACAACATTTCACCTATCGCAGTTTCGCACTCGCAATAAAACCACACTATCTCGTTAGATGACGTTGTTTTTGGTAGTTTCACGACGCTACCTAGCTTAAACTAACATAACTCAACCTAACATGACCTTCGCACTTCTATCGTTAGAAAACGTTTTACTCGCTACTTTACATTGCTTTCTACAACATTACGACGGTTTCAAGCGCTTTCACATTAGATATCACAGTTCCCAACTTGTAAAGGTGAAAAACACTGCATCTCACTAAGTGACATTGTTTAATGCGGTTTTAAGACGGTTCATACCTTAACCTAACCTAACCTAACCTAACCTTACCTAACCTAACCTAACCTAACCCAACCCAACCCAACCTAACCTAACCTAACCTAACCTAAACTAACCTAACCCAACCTAACCTAACCTAACCTAACCTAACCCAACCTAACCCAACCCAACCTAACCTAACCTAACCTAACCTAACCTAATTTAACTTAACCTAACCTAACGTAACCTAACCTAACCTATTCTAACGTAACCTAACCTTACCTGACCTAACCTAACCTAACGTAACCTAACCTAACATAACCTAACGTAACCTAACCTAACCTAACCTAACGTAACCTAACCTAACCTAACCCAACCTAACCCAACCCAACCCAACCCAACAACACCCAACCCAACCTAACCTAGCCTAACCTATTCTTACTAACCTAACCAAATTATCCTTACCTAACCTAACCTAACCTAACGTAACCTAACCTAACCTAACCTAACGTAACCTAACCTAACCTAACGTAACCTAACCTAACCTAACCTGACCTAACCCAACCTAACCTAACCTAACCTAACCTAACCCAACTCAACCCAACCTAATCTAATCTAACCTAACCTAACCTAACCTAACCTAACCAAACCTAACCTAACCTAACCTAACCTAACCTAACCTAACGACGGTTGCAAGCGCTTTCACATTAAATATCGCAGTTCCCCACTTTTAATGGTGAAAAACACTGCATCTCAGTAATTGACATTGTTTAATGCGGTTTTACGACGGTTCATATCTTAACCTAACCTAACATTCGCACTTGTATCTAAAAACGCTCTATTACACTGTTTTGTTCACAATTACGATATTTGCATAACCTCACAGTTTTTCACCAACTTATTGCAGTACAGAACGCTGTATCTCGCTAAATGACATTGTTCTTTAAGGTTTCACGATGCTTGCATGCGCTTTAACGAGAATATCACAATATAGCAGTTTCGCAATTGTAACGGTAGAACACGCAGTATTTGGCTTGTTCATGCCGTTTTCTGTGCTTTCACAACATTTCACCTATCGCAGTTTAATACTCGCTATCTAACAACACTATCTCGTTAGATGACGTCGTTTTCGGTAGTTTCACGACGCTACCTAGCTTAAACTAACCTAACCAAACCTAACCTTCGCACTTCTATCGTTAGAAAACGTTTTACTCGCCACTTTACAATGTTTTCTACAAGATTACGACGGTTTCATGCGCTTTCACATTAGATATCGTAGTTCCCGACTTGTAATGTTGAAAAACACTATATCTCACTAAGTGACATTGTTTAATGCGGTTTTACGACGGTTGATATGTCAACCTAACCTAACATTCGCACTTGTATCTAAAGACGCCCAATTACACTGTTTCGTTCACAATTACAATATTTGCTTGACCTCACAGTTTCTCACCAACTTATTACAGTACAGAACGCTGTATCTCGCTAAATGACATCGTTCTTTAGGGTTTCACGATACTTGCATGCGCTTTACCGAGAATGTCACAACATAGCACTTTCGCACTTGTAACGGTACAACACGCAGTATTTGGCTTGTTCATGCCGTTTTGTGTGCTTTCACAACATTTTACCTATCGCAGTTTCGTACTCGCAATAAAACAACACTATCTCGTTAGATGACGTCGTTTTTGGTGGTTTCACGACGCTACCTAGCTTAAACTAACATAACTCAACCTAATATAACCTTCGCACTTCTATCGTTAGAAAACGTTTCACTCGCTGCTTTACATTGCTTTCTACAACATTACGACGGTTTCAAGCGCTTTCACATTAGATATCGCAGTTCCCGACTTGTAAAGGTGAAAAACACTGCATCTCACTAAGTGACATTGTTTATTGCGGTTTTACGACGGTTCATACCTTAACCTAACGTAACCTAACCTAACCTAACCCAACCTAACCTAACATAACCTAACCTAACCTAACCTAACCTAACCTAACCAAACCTAACCTAACGTAACCTAACCTAACCTAACCTAACCTAACCCAACGACGTTTGCAAGCGCTTTCACTTTAGATATCGCAGTTCCCAACTTGTAATGGCGAAAAACACTGCATCTCACTAAGTGACATTGTTTAATGCGGTTTTACGACGGTTCATATCTTAACCTAACCTAACATTCGCACTTGTATTGAAAAACGCTCTATTACACTGTTTCGTTCACAATTACGATATTTGCATAACCTCACAGTTTTTCACCAACTTATTGCAGTACAGAACGCTGTATCTCGCTAAATGACATTGTTCTTTAAGGTTTCACGATGCTTGCATGCGCTTTAACGAGAATATCACAATATAGCAGTTTCGCACTTGTAACGGTAGAACACGCAGTATTTGGCTTGTTCATGCCGTTTTGTGTGCATTCACATTTCACCTATCGCAGTTTAATACTCGCAATAAAACAACACTATCTCGTTAGATGACGTCGTTTTTGGTAGTTTCACGACGCTACCTAGCTTAAACTAACCTAACCTAACCTAACCTTCGCACTTCTATCGTTAGAAAACGTTTCACTCGCAACTTTACAATGTTTTCTACAAGATTACGACGGTTTCATGCGTTTTCACATTAGATATCGTAGTTCCCGACTTGTAATGTTGAAAAACACTACATCTCACTAAGTGACATTGTTAATTGCGGTTTTACGACGGTTGATATGTCAACCTAACCTAACATTCGCACTTGTATCTGAAGACGCTCAATTACACTGTTTCGTTCGCAATTACGATATTTGCATAACCTCACAGTTTTTCACCAACTTATTGCAGTACAGAACGCTGTATCTCGCTAAATGACATTGTTCTTTAAGGTTTCACGATACTTGCATGCGCTTTACCGAGAATGTCACAACATAGCAGTTTCGCACTTGTAACGGTACAACACGCAGTATTTGGCTTGTTCATGCCGTTTTGTGTGTTTCACAACATTTTACCTATCGCAGTTTCGTACTCGCATTAAAACAACACTATCTCGTTAGATGACGTCGTTTTTGGTGGTTTCACGACGCTACCTAGCTTAAACTAACATAACTCAAACTAACCGAACCTTCGCACTTCTATCGTTAGAAAACGTTTTATTCGCTACTTTACAATGTTTTCTACAAGATTACGACGGTTTCATGCGCTTTCACATTAGATATCGCAGTTCCCGACTTGTAATGGTGAAAAACACAGCATCTCACTAAGTGACATTGTTTAATGCGGTTTTAGCGCGGTTCATATCTTAACCTAACCTAACCTTACCTAAACCAACCTAACCTAACCTAACCTAACCAAACCTTACCTAACATACCCTAACCTAACCTAACCTAACCAAACCTAACCTCACCTAACCTAACCTAACCTAACCTAACGTAACCTAACCTAACCTAACCTAACCTAAAATAACCTAACCTAACGGCGTTTGCAAGCGCTTTCACATTAGATATCGCAGTTCCCGACTTGTAATGGTGAAAAACACTGCATCTCACTAAGTGACATTGATTAATGCGGTTTTACGACGGTTCATATCTTAACCTAACCTAACATTCGCACTTGTATTAAAAAACGCTCTATTACACTGTTTCGTTCACAATTAGGATATTTGCATAACCTCACAGTTTTTCACCAACTTATTGCAGTACAGAACTCTGTATCTCACTAAATGACATCGTTCTTAAAGGTTTCACGATGCTTTCATGCGCTTTAACGAGAATATCACAACATAGCAGTTTCGCACTTGTAACGGTACAACACGCAGTATTTGGCTTGTTCATGCCGTTTTGTGTGCTTTCACAACATTTCACCTATCGCAGTTTCGTAGTCGCAATAAAACAACACTATCTCGTTAGATGACGTTGTTTTTGGTAGTTTCACGACGCTACCTAGCTTAAACTAACATAACTCAACCTAACATGACCTTCGCACTTCTATCGTTAGAAAACGTTTTACTCGCTACTTTACATTGCTTTCTACAACATTACGACGGTTTCAAGCGCTTTTGCATTAGATATCACAGTTCCCAACTTGTAAAGGTGAAAAACACTGCATCTCACTAAGTGACATTGTTTATTGCGGTTTTACGACGGTTCATACCTTAACCTAACGTAACCTAACCTAACCTAACCTTACCTAACCTAACCTAACCTAACCAAACCTAACCTAACGTAACCTAACCTAACCTAACCTAACCTAACCCAACGACGTTTGCAAGCGCTTTCACTTTAGATATCGCAGTTCCCAACTTGTAATGGCGAAAAACACTGCATCTCACTAAGTGACATTGTTTAATGCGGTTTTACGACGGTTCATATCTTAACCTAACCTAACATTCGCACTTGTATTGAAAAACGCTCTATTACACTGTTTCGTTCACAATTACGATATTTGCATAACCTCACAGTTTTTCACCAACTTATTGCAGTACAGAACGCTGTATCTCGCTAAATGACATTGTTCTTTAAGGTTTCACGATGCTTGCATGCGCTTTAACGAGAATATCACAATATAGCAGTTTCGCACTTGTAACGGTAGAACACGCAGTATTTGGCTTGTTCATGCCGTTTTGTGTGCATTCACATTTCACCTATCGCAGTTTAATACTCGCAATAAAACAACACTAACTCGTTAGATGACGTCGTTTTTGGTAGTTTCACGACGCTACCTAGCTTAAACTAACCTAACCTAACCTAACCTTCGCACTTCTATCGTTAGAAAACGTTTCACTCGCAACTTTACAATGTTTTCTACAAGATTACGACGGTTTCATGCGTTTTCACATTAGATATCGTAGTTCCCGACTTGTAATGTTGAAAAACACTACATCTCACTAAGTGACATTGTTAATTGCGGTTTTACGACGGTTGATATGTCAACCTAACCTAACATTCGCACTTGTATCTGAAGACGCTCAATTACACTGTTTCGTTCACAATTACGATATTTGCATAACCTCACAGTTTTTCACCAACTTATTGCAGTACAGAACGCTGTATCTCGCTAAATGACATTGTTCTTTAAGGTTTCACGATACTTGCATGCGCTTTACCGAGAATGTCACAACATAGCAGTTTCGCACTTGTAACGGTACAACACGCAGTATTTGGCTTGTTCATGCCGTTTTGTGTGTTTCACAACATTTTACCTATCGCAGTTTCGTACTCGCATTAAAACAACACTATCTCGTTAGATGACGTCGTTTTTGGTGGTTTCACGACGCTACCTAGCTTAAACTAACATAACTCAAACTAACCGAACCTTCGCACTTCTATCGTTAGAAAACGTTTTATTCGCTACTTTACAATGTTTTCTACAAGATTACGACGGTTTCATGCGCTTTCACATTAGATATCGCAGTTCCCGACTTGTAATGGTGAAAAACACAGCATCTCACTAAGTGACATTGTTTAATGCGGTTTTAGCGCGGTTCATATCTTAACCTAACCTAACCTTACCTAAACCAACCTAACCTAACCTAACCTAACCAAACCTTACCTAACATACCCTAACCTAACCTAACCTAACCAAACCTAACCTCACCTAACCTAACCTAACCTAACCTAACGTAACCTAACCTAACCTAACCTAACCTAAAATAACCTAACCTAACGGCGTTTGCAAGCGCTTTCACATTAGATATCGCAGTTCCCGACTTGTAATGGTGAAAAACACTGCATCTCACTAAGTGACATTGATTAATGCGGTTTTACGACGGTTCATATCTTAACCTAACCTAACATTCGCACTTGTATTAAAAAACGCTCTATTACACTGTTTCGTTCACAATTAGGATATTTGCATAACCTCACAGTTTTTCACCAACTTATTGCAGTACAAAACGCTGTATCTCGCTAAATGACATCGTTCTTTGAGGTTTCACGATGCTTTCATGCGCTTTAACGAGAATATCACAACATAGCAGTTTCGCACTTGTAACGGTACAACACGCAGTATTTGGCTTGTTCATGCCGTTTTGTGTGCTTTCACAACATTTCACCTATCGCAGTTTCGTAGTCGCAATAAAACAACACTATCTCGTTAGATGACGTTGTTTTTGGTAGTTTCACGACGCTACCTAGCTTAAACTAACATAACTCAACCTAACATGACCTTCGCACTTCTATCGTTAGAACACGTTTTACTCGCTACTTTACATTGCTTTCTACAACATTACGACGGTTTCAAGCGCTTTCACATTAGATATCACAGTTCCCAACTTGTAAAGGTGAAAAACACTGCATCTCACTAAGTGACATTGTTTAATGCGGTTTTAAGACGGTTCATATCTTAACCTAACCTAACATTCGCACTTGTATTAAAAAACGCTCTATTACACTGTTTCGTTCACAATTAGGATATTTGCATAACCTCACAGTTTTTCACCAACTTATTGCAGTACAGAACGCTGTATCTCGCTAAATGACATCGTTCTTTAAGGTTTCACGATGCTTGCATGCGCTTTAACGAGAATATCACAACATAGCAGTTTCGCACTTCTAACGGTACAACACGCAGTATTTGGCTTGTTCATGCCGTTTTGTGTGCTTTCACATTTCACCTATCGCAGTTTCGTACTCGCAATAAAACAACACTATCTCGTTAGATGACGTTGTTTTTGGTAGTTTCACGACGCTACCTAGCTTAAACTAACATAACTCAACCTAACATGACCTTCGCACTTCTATCGTGAGAAAACGTTTTACTCGCTACTTTACATTGCTTTCTACAACATTACGACGGTTTCAAGCGCTTTCACATTAGATATCACAGTTCCCAACTTGTAAAGGTGAAAAACACTGCATCTCACTAAGTGACATTGTTTAATGCGGTTTTACGACGGTTCATACCTTAACCTAACCTAACCTAACCTAACCTAACCTAACCTAACCCAACCCAACCCAACCTAACCCAACCCAACCCAACCCAACCTAACCTAACCTAAGCTAACCTAACCTAACCTAACCAAACCTAACCTAACCTAACTTAACCTAACCTAACGTAACCTAACCTAACCTAATCTAACGTAACCTAACCTTACCTGACCTAACCTAACCTAACGTAACCTAACCTAACCTAACATAACCTAACGTAACCTAACCTAACCTAACCTAACGTAACCTAACCTAACCTAACCTAACCCAACCTAACCCAACCCAACCCAACCCAACAACACCCAACCCAACCTAACCTAACCTAACCTAACGTTACCTAACCTAACCAAATTATCCTTACCTAACCTAACCTAACCTAACGTAACCAAACCTAACCTAACCTAACGTAACCTAACCTAACCTAACGTAACCTAACCTAACCCAACCTAACCTAACCTAACCTAACCTAACCTAATCTAACCTAACCTAATCTAACCTAACCTAACCTAACCTAACCAAACCTAACCTAACCTAACCTAACCTAACCTAACGACAGTTGCAAGCGCTTTCACATTAAATATCGCAGTTCCCCACTTTTAATGGTGAAAAACACTGCATCTCAGTAATTGACATTGTTTAATGCGGTTTTACGACGGTTCATATCTTAACCTAACCTAACATTCGCACTTGTATCTAAAAACGCTCTATTACACTGTTTTGTTCACAATTACGATATTTGCATAACCTCACAGTTTTTCACCAACATATTGCAGTACAGAACGCTGTATCTCGCTAAATGACATTGTTCTTTAAGGTTTCACGATGCTTGCATGCGCTTTAACGAGAATATCACAATATAGCAGTTTCGCACTTGTAAGGGTAGAACACGCAGTATTTGGCTTGTTCATGCCGTTTTGTGTGCATTCACAACATTTCACCTATCGCAGTTTAATACTCGCAATAAAACAACACTATCTCGTTAGATGACGTCGTTTTTGGTAGTTTCACGACGCTACATAGCTTAAACTAACATAACTCAAGCTAACCTTCGCACTTCTATCGTTAGAAAACGTTTTACTCGCAACTTTACAATGTTTTCTACAAGATTACGACGGTTTCATGCGCTTTTACATTAGATTTCGTAGTTCCCGACTTGTAATGTTGAAAAACACTACATCTCACTAAGTGACATTGTTTAATGCGGTTTTACGACGGTTGATATCTCAACCTAACCTAACATTCGCACTTGTATCTAAATACGCTCAATTACACTGTTTCGTTCACAATTACGATATTTGCTTGACCTCACAGTTTCTCACCAACCTATTACAGTACAGAACGCTGTATCTCGCTAAATGACATCGTTTTTTAAGGTTTCACGATACTTGCATGCGCTTTTACGAGAATATCACAATATAGCAGTTTCGCACTTGTAACGGTAGAACACGCAGTATTTGGCTTGTTCATGCCGTTTTGTGTGCTTTCACAACATTTTACCTATCGCAGTTTCGTACTCGCAATAAAACAACACTATCTCTTTAGATGACGTCGTTTTTGGTGGTTTCACGACGCTACCTAGCTTAAACTAACATAACTCAACCTAACATGACCTTCGCACTTCTATCGTTAGAAAACGTTTTACTCGCTACTTTACATTGCTTTCTACAACATTACGACGGTTTCAAGCGCTTTTGCATTAGATATCACAGTTCCCAACTTGTAAAGGTGAAAAACACTGCATCTCACTAAGTGACATTGTTTATTGCGGTTTTACGACGGTTCATACCTTAACCTAACGTAACCTAACCTAACCTAACCTTACCTAACCTAACCTAACCTAACCAAACCTAACCTAACGTAACCTAACCTAACCTAACCTAACCCAACGACGTTTGCAAGCGCTTTCACATTAGATATCGCAGTTCCCAACTTGTAATGGCGAAAAACACTGCATCTCACTAAGTGACATTGTTTAATGCGGTTTTACGACGGTTCATATCTTAACCTAACCTAACATTCGCACTTGTATTGAAAAACGCTCTATTACACTGTTTCGTTCACAATTACGATATTTGCATAACCTCACAGTTTTTCACCAACTTATTGCAGTACAGAACGCTGTATCTCGCTAAATGACATTGTTCTTTAAGGTTTCACGATGCTTGCATGCGCTTTAACGAGAATATCACAATATAGCAGTTTCGCACTTGTAACGGTAGAACACGCAGTATTTGGCTTGTTCATGCCGTTTTGTGTGCATTCACATTTCACCTATCGCAGTTTAATACTCGCAATAAAACAACACTATCTCGTTAGATGACGTCGTTTTTGGTAGTTTCACGACGCTACCTAGCTTAAACTAACCTAACCTAACCTAACCTTCGCACTTCTATCGTTAGAAAACGTTTCACTCGCAACTTTACAATGTTTTCTACAAGATTACGACGGTTTCATGCGTTTTCACATTAGATATCGTAGTTCCCGACTTGTAATGTTGAAAAACACTACATCTCACTAAGTGACATTGTTAATTGCGGTTTTACGACGGTTGATATGTCAACCTAACCTAACATTCGCACTTGTATCTAAAGACGCTCAATTACACTGTTTCGTTCACAATTACGATATTTGCATAACCTCACAGTTTTTCACCAACTTATTGCAGTACAGAACGCTGTATCTCGCTAAATGACATTGTTCTTTAAGGTTTCACGATACTTGCATGCGCTTTACCGAGAATGTCACAACATAGCAGTTTCGCACTTGTAACGGTACAACACGCAGTATTTGGCTTGTTCATGCCGTTTTGTGTGTTTCACAACATTTTACCTATCGCAGTTTCGTACTCGCATTAAAACAACACTATCTCGTTAGATGACGTCGTTTTTGGTGGTTTCACGACGCTACCTAGCTTAAACTAACATAACTCAAACTAACCGAACCTTCGCACTTCTATCGTTAGAAAACGTTTTATTCGCTACTTTACAATGTTTTCTACAAGATTACGACGGTTTCATGCGCTTTCACATTAGATATCGCAGTTCCCGACTTGTAATGGTGAAAAACACAGCATCTCACTAAGTGACATTGTTTAATGCGGTTTTAGCGCGGTTCATATCTTAACCTAACCTAACCTTACCTAAACCAACCTAACCTAACCTAACCAAACCTTACCTAACATACCCTAACCTAACCTAACCTAACCAAACCTAACCTCACCTAACCTAACCTAACCTAACCTAACGTAACCTAACCTAACCTAACCTAACCTAAAATAACCTAACCTAACGGCGTTTGCAAGCGCTTTCACATTAGATATCGCAGTTCCCGACTTGTAATGGTGAAAAACACTGCATCTCACTAAGTGACATTGATTAATGCGGTTTTACGACGGTTCATATCTTAACCTAACCTAACATTCGCACTTGTATTAAAAAACGCTCTATTACACTGTTTCGTTCACAATTAGGATATTTGCATAACCTCACAGTTTTTCACCAACTTATTGCAGTACAAAACGCTGTATCTCGCTAAATGACATCGTTCTTTAAGGTTTCACGATGCTTTCATGCGCTTTAACGAGAATATCACAACATAGCAGTTTCGCACTTGTAACGGTACAACACGCAGTATTTGGCTTGTTCATGCCGTTTTGTGTGCTTTCACAACATTTAACCTATCGCAGTTTCGTAGTCGCAATAAAACAACACTATCTCGTTAGATGACGTTGTTTTTGGTAGTTTCACGACGCTACCTAGCTTAAACTAACATAACTCAACCTAACATGACCTTCGCACTTCTATCGTTAGAAAACGTTTTACTCGCTACTTTACATTGCTTTCTACAACATTACGACGGTTTCAAGCGCTTTCACATTAGATATCACAGTTCCCAACTTGTAAAGGTGAAAAACACTGCATCTCACTGAGTGACATTGTTTAATGCGGTTTTACGACGGTTCATATCTTAACCTAACCTAACATTCGCACTTGTATTAAAAAACGCTCTATTACACTGTTTCGTTCACAATTAGGATATTTGCATAACCTCACAGTTTTTCACCAACTTATTGCAGTACAGAACGCTGTATCTCGCTAAATGACATCGTTCTTTAAGGTTTCACGATGCTTGCATGCGCTTTAACGAGAATATCACAACATAGCAGTTTCGCACTTCTAACGGTACAACACGCAGTATTTGGCTTGTTCATGCCGTTTTGTGTGCTTTCACATTTCACCTATCGCAGTTTCGTACTCGCAATAAAACAACACTATCTCGTTAGATGACGTTGTTTTTGGTAGTTTCACGACGCTACCTAGCTTAAACTAACATAACTCAACCTAACATGACCTTCGCACTTCTATCGTGAGAAAACGTTTTACTCGCTACTTTACATTGCTTTCTACAACATTACGACGGTTTCAAGCGCTTTCACATTAGATATCACAGTTCCCAACTTGTAAAGGTGAAAAACACTGCATCTCACTAAGTGACATTGTTTAATGCGGTTTTACGACGGTTCATACCTTAACCTAACCTAACCTAACCTAACCTAACCTAACCTAACCTAACCCAACCCAACCCAACCTAACCCAACCCAACCCAACCTAACCTAACCTAAGCTAACCTAACCTAACCTAACCAAACCTAACCTAACCTAACTTAACCTAACCTAACGTAACCTAACCTAACCTAATCTAACGTAACCTAACCTTACCTGACCTAACCTAACCTAACGTAACCTAACCTAACCTAACATAACCTAACGTAACCTAACCTAACCTAACCTAACGTAACCTAACCTAACCTAACCTAACCCAACCTAACCCAACCCAACCCAACCCAACAACACCCAACCCAACCTAACCTAACCTAACCTAACGTTACCTAACCTAACCAAATTATCCTTACCTAACCTGTTAGTTCTGTTAGTTCTGTTAGTTTGTGCCTTTGCGCATTTCGATGTACGTATTTAAGAAGGTCAGTTAGGAGCAATAAACAGTTGGTAGTGAGCGCTGCGTGTCGTGTGTGTTGCTCTGGTGTAAGTGTGTGTGCTTGTGTGAGTGTTTGCGTGAGTCGAGGTTGCGCCAAAATTTCTAAGTATATGATGTATAACCAACTAGCCCAACAACAAGTTTTATTAACCTAACCTAACCTAACGTAACCAAACCTAACCTAACCTAACGTAACCTAACCTAACCTAACGTAACCTAACCTAACCCAACCTAACCTAACCTAACCTAACCTAACCTAACCTAATCTAACCTAACCTAATCTAACCTAACCTAACCTAACCTAACCAAACCTAACCTAACCTAACCTAACCTAACCTAACCTAACCTAACCTAACGACAGTTGCAAGCGCTTTCACATTAAATATCGCAGTTCCCCACTTTTAATGGTGAAAAACACTGCATCTCAGTAATTGACATTGTTTAATGCGGTTTTACGACGGTTCATATCTTAACCTAACCTAACATTCGCACTTGTATCTAAAAACGCTCTATTACACTGTTTTGTTCACAATTACGATATTTGCATAACCTCACAGTTTTTCACCAACTTATTGCAGTACAGAACGCTGTATCTCGCTAAATGACATTGTTCTTTAAGGTTTCACGATGCTTGCATGCGCTTTAACGAGAATATCACAATATAGCAGTTTCGCACTTGTAACGGTAGAACACGCAGTATTTGGCTTGTTCATGCCGTTTTGTGTGCATTCACAACATTTCACCTATCGCAGTTTAATACTCGCAATAAAACAACACTATCTCGTTAGATGACGTCGTTTTTGGTAGTTTCACGACGCTACATAGCTTAAACTAACATAACTCAAGCTAACCTTCGCACTTCTATCGTTAGAAAACGTTTTACTCGCAACTTTACAATGTTTTCTACAAGATTACGACGGTTTCATGCGCTTTCACATTAGATATCGTAGTTCCCGACTTGTAATGTTGAAAAACACTACATCTCACTAAGTGACATTGTTTAATGCGGTTTTACGACGGTTGATATCTCAACCTAACCTAACATTCGCACTTGTATCTAAATACGCTCAATTACACTGTTTCGTTCACAATTACGATATTTGCTTGACCTCACAGTTTCTCACCAACCTATTACAGTACAGAACGCTGTATCTCGCTAAATGACATCGTTTTTTAAGGTTTCACGATACTTGCATGCGCTTTTACGAGAATATCAGAATAAAGCAGTTTCGCACTTGTAACGGTACAACACGCAGTATTTGGCTTGTTCATGCCGTTTTGTGTGCTTTCACAACATTTTACCTATCGCAGTTTCGTACTCGCAATAAAACAACACTATCTCGTTAGATGACGTCGTTTTTGGTGGTTTCACGACGCTACCTAGCTTAAACTAACATAACTCAACCTAACATAACCTTCGCACTTCTATCGTTAAAAAACGTTTTACTCGCTACTTTACAATGTTTTCTACAAGATTACGACGGTTTCATGCGCTTTCACATTAGATATCGCAGTTCCCGACTTGTAATGGTGAAAAACACAGCATCTCACTAAGTGACATTGTTTAATGCGGTTTTAGCGCGGTTCATATCTTAACCTAACCTAACCTTACCTAAACCAACCTAACCTAACCTAACCTAACCAAACCTTACCTAACATACCCTAACCTAACCTAACCTAACCTAACCAAACCTAACCTAACCTAACCTAACCTAACCTAACGTAACCTAACCTAACCTAACCTAACCTAACCTAACCTAACGACGTTTGCAAGCGCTTTCACATTAGATATCGCAGTTCCCGACTTGTAATGGTGAAAAACACTGCATCTCACTAAGTGACATTAATGCGGTTTTACGACGATTCATATCTTAACCTAACCTAACATTCGCACTTGTATTAAAAAACGCTCTATTACACTGTTTCGTTCACAATTAGGATATTTGCATAACCTCACAGTTTTTCACCAACTTATTGCAGTACAGAACTCTGTATCTCGCTAAATGACATCGTTCTTAAAGGTTTCACGATGCTTTCATGCGCTTTAACGAGAATATCACAACATAGCAGTTTCGCACTTGTAACGGTACAACACGCAGTATTTGGCTTGTTCATGCCGTTTTGTGTGCTTTCACAACATTTCACCTATCGCAGTTTCGTAGTCGCAATAAAACAACACTATCTCGTTAGATGACGTTGTTTTTGGTAGTTTCACGACGCTACCTAGCTTAAACTAACATAACTCAACCTAACATGACCTTCGCACTTCTATCGTTAGAAAACGTTTTACTCGCTCCTTTACATTGCTTTCTACAACATTACGACGGTTTCAAGCGCTTTTACATTAGATATCACAGTTCCCAACTTGTAAAGGTGAAAAACACTGCATCTCACTAAGTGACATTGTTTAATGCGGTTTTACGACGATTCATATCTTAACCTAACCTAACATTCGCACTTGTAATAAAAAACGCTCTATTACACTGTTTCGTTCACAATTAGGATATTTGCATAACCTCACAGTTTTTCACCAACTTATTGCAGTACAGAACGCTGTATCTCGCTAAATGACATCGTTCTTTAAGGTTTCACGATGCTTGCATGCGCTTTAACGAGAATATCACAACATAGCAGTTTCGCACTTGTAACGGTACAACACGCAGTATTTGGCTTGTTCATGCCGTTTTGTGTGCTTTCACAACATTTCACCTATCGCAGTTTCGTACTCGCAATTAAAAACAACACTATCTCGTTAGATGACGTTGTTTTTGGTAGTTTCACGACGCTACCTAGCTTAAACTAACATAACTCAACCTAACATGACCTTCGCACTTCTATCGTGAGAAAACGTTTTACTCGCTACTTTACATTGCTTTCTACAACATTACGACGGTTTCAAGCGCTTTCACATTAGATATCACAGTTCCCAACTTGTAAAGGTGAAAAACACTGCATCTCACTAAGTGACATTGTTTAATGCGGTTTTACGACGGTTCATACCTTAACCTAACCTAACCTAACCTAACCTAACCTTACCTAACCTAACCTAACCTAACCTAACCCAACCCAACCCAACCCAACCTAACCCAACCCAACCCAACCTAACCTAACCTAAGCTAACCTAACCTAACCTAACCAAACCTAACCTAACCTAACTTAACCTAACCTAACGTAACCTAACCTAACCTATTCTAACGTAACCTAACCTTACCTGACCTAACCTAACCTAACGTAACCTAACCTAACCTAACATAACCTAACGTAACCTAACCTAACCTAACCTAACGTAACCTAACCTAACCCAACCTAACCCAACCCAACCCAACCCAACAACACCCAACCCAACCTAACCTAACCTAACCTAACCTTACCTAACCTAACCAAATTATCCTTACCTAACCTAACCTAACCTAACGTAACCTAACCTAACCTAACCAAACGTAACCTAACCTAACCTAACGTAACCTAACCTAACCCAACCTAACCTAACCTAACCTAACCCAACTCAACCTAACCTAACCTAACCTAACCTAACCTAACCTAACCTAACCTAACCAAACCTAACCTAACCTAACCTAACCTAACCTAACCTAACGACGGTTGCAAGCGCTTTCACATTAAATATCGCAGTTCCCCACTTTTAATGGTGAAAAACACTGCATCTCAGTAATTGACATTGTTTAATGCGGTTTTACGACGGTTCATATCTTAACCTAACCTAACATTCGCACTTGTATCTAAAAACGCTCTATTACACTGTTTTGTTCACAATTACGATATTTGCATAACCTCACAGTTTTTCACCAACATATTGCAGTACAGAACGCTGTATCTCGCTAAATGACATTGTTCTTTAAGGTTCACGATGCTTGCATGCGCTTTAACGAGAATATCACAATATAGCAGTTTCGCACTTGTAACGGTAGAACACGCAGTATTTGGCTTGTTCATGCCGTTTTGTGTGCATTCACAACATTTCACCTATCGCAGTTTAATACTCGCAATAAAACAACACTATCTCGTTAGATGACGTCGTTTTTGGTAGTTTCACGACGCTACATAGCTTAAACTAACATAACTCAAGCTAACCTTCGCACTTCTATCGTTAGAAAACGTTTTACTCGCAACTTTACAATGTTTTCTACAAGATTACGACGGTTTCATGCGCTTTCACATTAGATATCGTAGTTCCCGACTTGTAATGTTGAAAAACACTACATCTCACTAAGTGACATTGTTTAATGCGGTTTTACGACGGTTGATATCTCAACCTAACCTAACATTCGCACTTGTATCTAAATACGCTCAATTACACTGTTTCGTTCACAATTACGATATTTGCTTGACCTCACAGTTTCTCACCAACCTATTACAGTACAGAACGCTGTATCTCGCTAAATGACATCGTTCTTTAAGGTTTCACGATACTTGCATGCGCTTTAACGAGAATATCAGAATAAAGCAGTTTCGCACTTGTAACGGTACAACACGCAGTATTTGGCTTGTTCATGCCGTTTTGTGTGCTTTCACAACATTTTACCTATCGCAGTTTCGTACTCGCAATAAAACAACACTATCTCGTTAGATGACGTCGTTTTTGGTGGTTTCACGACGCTACCTAGCTTAAACTAACATAACTCAACCTAACATAACCTTCGCACTTCTATCGTTAGAAAACGTTTTACTCGCTACTTTACATTGCTTTCTACAACATTACGACGGTTTCAAGCGCTTTCACATTAGATATCGCAGTTCCCAACTTGTAAAGGTGAAAAACACTGCATCTCACTAAGTGACATTGTTTATTGCGGTTTTACGACGGTTCATACCTTAACCTAACGTAACCTAACCTAACCTAACCCAACCTAACCTAACGTAACCTAACCTAACCTAACCTAACCAAACCTAACCTAACGTAACCTAACCTAACCTAACCTAACCTAACCTAACGACGTTTGCAAGCGCTTTCACATTAGATATCGCAGTTCCCAACTTGTAATGGTGAAAAACACTGCATCTCACTAAGTGACATTGTTTAATGCGGTTTTACGACGGTTCATATCTTAACCTAACCTAACATTCGTACTTGTATTGAAAAACGCTCTATTACACTGTTTCGTTCACAATTACGATATTTGCATAACCTCACAGTTTTTCATCAACATATTGCAGTACAGAACGCTGTATCTCGCTAAATGACATTGTTCTTTAAGGTTTCACGATGCTTGCATGCGCTTTAACGAGAATATCACAATATAGCAGTTTCGCACTTGTAACGGTAGAACACGCAGTATTTGGCTTGTTCATGCCGTTTTGTGTGCATTCACAACATTTCACCTAACGCAGTTTAATACTCGCAATAAAACAACACTATCTCGTTAGATGACGTCGTTTTTGGTAGTTTCACGACGCTACATAGCTTAAACTAACATAACTCAAGCTAACCTTCGCACTTCTATCGTTAGAAAACGTTTTACTCGCAACTTTACAATGTTTTCTACAAGATTACGACGGTTTCATGCGCTTTCACATTATATAGCGTAGTTCCCGACTTGTAATGTTGAAAAACACTACATCTCACTAAGTGACATTGTTTAATGCGGTTTTACGACGGTTGATATCTCAACCTAACCTAACATTCGCACTTGTATCTAAATACGCTCAGTTACACTGTTTCGTTCACAATTACGATATTTGCATAACCTCACAGTTTTTCACCAACTTATTGCAGTACAGAACGCTGTATCTCGCTAAATGACATTGTTCTTTAAGGTTTCACGATACTTGCATGCGCTTTACCGAGAATGTCACAACATAGCAGTTTCGCACTTGTAACGGTACAACACGCAGTATTTGGCTTGTTCATGCCGTTTTGTGTGCTTTCACAACATTTTACCTATCGCAGTTTTGTACTCGCATTAAAACAACACTATCTCGTTAGATGACGTCGTTTTTGGTGGTTTCACGACGCTACCTAGCTTAAACTAACATAACTCAAACTAACCGAACCTTCGCACTTCTGTCGTTAGAAAACGTTTTATTCGCTACTTTACATCGTTTTCTACAAGATTACGACGGTTTCATGCGCTTTCACATTAGATATCGCAGTTCCCGACTTGTAATGGTGAAAAACACAGCATCTCACTAAGTGACATTGTTTAATGCGGTTTTAGCGCGGTTCATATCTTAACCTAACCTAACCTTACCTAAACCAACCTAACCTAACCTAACCAAACCTTACCTAACATACCCTAACCTAACCTAACCTAACCTAACCTAACCTAACCTAACGTAACCTAACCTAACCTAACCTAACCTAACCTAACCTAACGACGTTTGCAAGCGCTTTCACATTAGATATCGCAGTTCCCTACTTGTAATGGTGAAAAACACTGCATCTCACTAAGTGACATTGATTAATGCGGTTTTACGACGGTTCATATCTTAACCTAACCTAACATTCGCACTTGTATTAAAAAACGCTCTGTTACACTGTTTCGTTCACAATTAGGATATTTGCATAACCTCACAGTTTTTCACCAACTTATTGCAGTACAGAACGCTGTATCTCGCTAAATGACATCGTTCTTTAAGGTTTCACGATGCTTTCATGCGCTTTAACGAGAATATCACAACATAGCAGTTTCGCACTTGTAACGGTACAACACGCAGTATTTGGCTTGTTCATGCCGTTTTGTGTGCTTTCACAACATTTCACCTATCGCAGTTTCGTAGTCGCAATAAAACAACACTATCTCGTTAGATGACGTTGTTTTTGGTAGTTTCACGACGCTACCTAGCTTAAACTAACATAACTCAACCTAACATGACCTTCGCACTTCTATCGTTAGAAAACGTTTTACTCGCTACTTTACATTGCTTTCTACAACATTACGACGGTTTCAAGCGCTTTCACATTAGATATCACAGTTCCCAACTTGTAAAGGTGAAAAACACTGCATCTCACTAAGTGACATTGTTTAATGCGGTTTTAAGACGGTTCATACCTTAACCTAACCTAACCTAACCTAACCTAACCTAACCCAACCCAACCCAACCTAACCCAACCCAACCCAACCTAACCTAACCTAAGCTAACCTAACCTAACCTAACCAAACCTAACCTAACCTAACTTAACCTAACCTAACGTAACCTAACCTAACCTAATCTAACGTAACCTAACCTTACCTGACCTAACCTAACCTAACGTAACCTAACCTAACCTAACATAACCTAACGTAACCTAACCTAACCTAACCTAACGTAACCTAACCTAACCTAACCTAACCCAACCCAACCCAACCCAACCCAACAACACCCAACCCAACCTAACCTAACCTAACCTAACGTTACCTAACCTAACCAAATTATCCTTACCTAACCTAACCTAACCTAACGTAACCAAACCTAACCTAACCTAACGTAACCTAACCTAACCTAACGTAACCTAACCTAACCCAACCTAACCTAACCTAACCTAACCTAACCTAATCTAACCTAACCTAACCTAACCTAACCAAACCTAACCTAACCTAACCTAACCTAACCTAACGACAGTTGCAAGCGCTTTCACATTAAATATCGCAGTTCCCCACTTTTAATGGTGAAAAACACTGCATCTGAGTAATTGACATTGTTTAATGCGGTTTTACGACGGTTCATATCTTAACCTAACCTAACATTCGCACTTGTATCTAAAAACGCTCTATTACACTGTTTTGTTCACAATTACGATATTTGCATAACCTCACAGTTTTTCACCAACTTATTGCAGTACAGAACGCTGTATCTCGCTAAATGACATTGTTCTTTAAGGTTTCACGATGCTTGCATGCGCTTTAACGAGAATATCACAATATAGCAGTTTCGCACTTGTAACGGTAGAACACGCAGTATTTGGCTTGTTCATGCCGTTTTGTGTGCATTCACAACATTTCACCTATCGCAGTTTAATACTCGCAATAAAACAACACTATCTCGTTAGATGACGTCGTTTTTGGTAGTTTCACGACGCTACATAGCTTAAACTAACATAACTCAAGCTAACCTTCGCACTTCTATCGTTAGAAAACGTTTTACTCGCAACTTTACAATGTTTTCTACAAGATTACGACGGTTTCATGCGCTTTCACATTAGATATCGTAGTTCCCGACTTGTAATGTTGAAAAACACTACATCTCACTAAGTGACATTGTTTAATGCGGTTTTACGACGGTTGATATCTCAACCTAACCTAACATTCGCACTTGTATCTAAATACGCTCAATTACACTGTTTCGTTCACAATTACGATATTTGCTTGACCTCACAGTTTCTCACCAACCTATTACAGTACAGAACGCTGTATCTCGCTAAATGACATCGTTTTTTAAGGTTTCACGATACTTGCATGCGCTTTTACGAGAATATCAGAATAAAGCAGTTTCGCACTTGTAACGGTACAACACGCAGTATTTGGCTTGTTCATGCCGTTTTGTGTGCTTTCACAACATTTTACCTATCGCAGTTTCGTACTCGCAATAAAACAACACTATCTCGTTAGATGACGTCGTTTTTGGTGGTTTCACGACGCTACCTAGCTTAAACTAACATAACTCAACCTAACATAACCTTCGCACTTCTATCGTTAAAAAACGTTTTACTCGCTACTTTACAATGTTTTCTACAAGATTACGACGGTTTCATGCGCTTTCACATTAGATATCGCAGTTCCCGACTTGTAATGGTGAAAAACACAGCATCTCACTAAGTGACATTGTTTAATGCGGTTTTAGCGCGGTTCATATCTTAACCTAACCTAACCTTACCTAAACCAACCTAACCTAACCTAACCTAACCAAACCTTACCTAACATACCCTAACCTAACCTAACCTAACCTAACCAAACCTAACCTAACCTAACCTAACCTAACCTAACCTAACCTAACGTAACCTAACCTAACCTAACCTAACCTAACCTAACCTAACCTAACGACGTTTGCAAGCGCTTTCACATTAGATATCGCAGTTCCCGACTTGTAATGGTGAAAAACACTGCATCTCACTAAGTGACATTGATTAATGCGGTTTTACGACGATTCATATCTTAACCTAACCTAACATTCGCACTTGTATTAAAAAACGCTCTATTACACTGTTTCGTTCACAATTAGGATATTTGCATAACCTCACAGTTTTTCACCAACTTATTGCAGTACAGAACTCTGTATCTCGCTAAATGACATTGTTCTTAAAGGTTTCACGATGCTTTCATGCGCTTTAACGAGAATATCACAACATAGCAGTTTCGCACTTGTAACGGTACAACACGCAGTATTTGGCTTGTTCATGCCGTTTTGTGTGCTTTCACAACATTTCACCTATCGCAGTTTCGTAGTCGCAATAAAACAACACTATCTCGTTAGATGACGTTGTTTTTGGTAGTTTCACGACGCTACCTAGCTTAAAATAACATAACTCAACCTAACATGACCTTCGCACTTCTATCGTTAGAAAACGTTTTACTCGCTCCTTTACATTGCTTTCTACAACATTACGACGGTTTCAAGCGCTTTTACATTAGATATCACAGTTCCCAACTTGTAAAGGTGAAAAACACTGCATCTCACTAAGTGACATTGTTTAATGCGGTTTTACGACGGTTCATATCTTAACCTAACCTAACATTCGCACTTGTAATAAAAAACGCTCTATTACACTGTTTCGTTCACAATTAGGATATTTGCATAACCTCACAGTTTTTCACCAACTTATTGCAGTACAGAACGCTGTATCTCGCTAAATGACATCGTTCTTTAAGGTTTCACGATGCTTGCATGCGCTTTAACGAGAATATCACAACATAGCAGTTTCGCACTTGTAACGGTACAACACGCAGTATTTGGCTTGTTCATGCCGTTTTGTGTGCTTTCACAACATTTCACCTATCGCAGTTTCGTACTCGCAATAAAACAACACTATCTCGTTAGATGACGTTGTTTTTGGTAGTTTCACGACGCTACCTAGCTTAAACTAACATAACTCAACCTAACATGACCTTCGACCTTCTATCGTGAGAAAACGTTTTACTCGCTACTTTACATTGCTTTCTACAACATTACGACGGTTTCAAGCGCTTTCACATTAGATATCACAGTTCCCAACTTGTAAAGGTGAAAAACACTGCATCTCACTAAGTGACATTGTTTAATGCGGTTTTACGACGGTTCATACCTTAACCTAACCTAACCTAACCTAACCTTACCTAACCTAACCTAACCTAACCTAACCCAACCCAACCCAACCCAACCTAACCCAACCCAACCCAACCTAACCTAACCTAACCTAACCTAACCTAACCTAACCAAACCTAACCTAACCTAACTTAACCTAACCTAACGTAACCTAACCTAACCTATTCTAACGTAACCTAACCTTACCTGACCTAACCTAACCTAACGTAACCTAACCTAACCTAACATAACCTAACGTAACCTAACCTAACCTAACCTAACGTAACCTAACCTAACCCAACCTAACCCAACCCAACCCAACCCAACAACACCCAACCCAACCTAACCTAACCTAACCTAACCTTACCTAACCTAACCAAATTATCCTTACCTAACCTAACCTAACCTAACGTAACCTAACCTAACCTAACCTAACCTAACCTAACCTTACCTAACCTAACCAAATTATCCTTACCTAACCTAACCTAACCCAACCTAACCTAACCTAACCTAACCTAACCCAACTCAACCCAACCTAACCTAATCTAACCTAACCTAACCTAACCTAACCTAACCAAACCTAACCTAACCTAACCTAACCTAACCTAACCTAACGACGGTTGCAAGCGCTTTCACATTAAATATCGCAGTTCCCCACTTTTAATGGTGAAAAACACTGCATCTCAGTAATTGACATTGTTTAATGCGGTTTTACGACGGTTCATATCTTAACCTAACCTAACATTCGCACTTGTATCTAAAAACGCTCTATTACACTGTTTTGTTCACAATTACGATATTTGCATAACCTCACAGTTTTTCACCAACATATTGCAGTACAGAACGCTGTATCTCGCTAAATGACATTGTTCTTTAAGGTTTCACGATGCTTGCATGCGCTTTAACGAGAATATCACAATATAGCAGTTTCGCACTTGTAACGGTAGAACACGCAGTATTTGGCTTGTTCATGCCGTTTTGTGTGCATTCACAACATTTCACCTATCGCAGTTTAATACTCGCAATAAAACAACACTATCTCGTTAGATGACGTCGTTTTTGGTAGTTTCACGACGCTACATAGCTTAAACTAACATAACTCAAGCTAACCTTCGCACTTCTATCGTTAGAAAACGTTTTACTCGCAACTTTACAATGTTTTCTACAAGATTACGACGGTTTCATGCGCTTTCACATTAGATATCGTAGTTCCCGACTTGTAATGTTGAAAAACACTACATCTCACTAAGTGACATTGTTTAATGCGGTTTTACGACGGTTGATATCTCAACCTAACCTAACATTCGCACTTGTATCTAAATACGCTCAATTTCACTGTTTCGTTCACAATTACGATATTTGCTTGACCTCACAGTTTCTCACCAACCTATTACAGTACAGAACGCTGTATCTCGCTAAATGACATCGTTCTTTAAGGTTTCACGATACTTGCATGCGCTTTAACGAGAATATCAGAATAAAGCAGTTTCGCACTTGTAACGGTACAACACGCAGTATTTGGCTTGTTCATGCCGTTTTGTGTGCTTTCACAACATTTTACCTATCGCAGTTTCGTACTCGCAATAAAACAACACTATCTCGTTAGATGACGTCGTTTTTGGTGGTTTCACGACGCTACCTAGCTTAAACTAACATAACTCAACCTAACATAACCTTCGCACTTCTATCGTTAGAAAACGTTTTACTCGCTACTTTACATTGCTTTCTACAACATTACGACGGTTTCAAGCGCTTTCACATTAGATATCGCAGTTCCCAACTTGTAAAGGTGAAAAACACTGCATCTCACTAAGTGACATTGTTTATTGCGGTTTTACGACGGTTCATACCTTAACCTAACGTAACCTAACCTAACCTAACCCAACCTAACCTAACGTAACCTAACCTAACCTAACCTAACCAAACCTAACCTAACGTAACCTAACCTAACCTAACCTAACCTAACCTAACGACGTTTGCAAGCGCTTTCACATTAGATATCGCAGTTCCCAACTTGTAATGGTGAAAAACACTGCATCTCACTAAGTGACATTGTTTAATGCGGTTTTACGACGGTTCATATCTTAACCTAACCTAACATTCGTACTTGTATTGAAAAACGCTCTATTACACTGTTTCGTTCACAATTACGATATTTGCATAACCTCACAGTTTTTCACCAACATATTGCAGTACAGAACGCTGTATCTCGCTAAATGACATTGTTCTTTAAGGTTTCACGATGCTTGCATGCGCTTTAACGAGAATATCACAATATAGCAGTTTCGCACTTGTAACGGTAGAACACGCAGTATTTGGCTTGTTCATGCCGTTTTGTGTGCATTCACAACATTTCACCTATCGCAGTTTAATACTCGCAATAAAACAACACTATCTCGTTAGATGACGTCGTTTTTGGTAGTTTCACGACGCTACATAGCTTAAACTAACATAACTCAAGCTAACCTTCGCACTTCTATCGTTAGAAAACGTTTTACTCGCAACTTTACAATGTTTTCTACAAGATTACGACGGTTTCATGCGCTTTCACATTATATAGCGTAGTTCCCGACTTGTAATGTTGAAAAACACTACATCTCACTAAGTGACATTGTTTAATGCGGTTTTACGACGGTTGATATCTCAACCTAACCTAACATTCGCACTTGTATCTAAATACGCTCAGTTACACTGTTTCGTTCACAATTACGATATTTGCATAACCTCACAGTTTTTCACCAACTTATTGCAGTACAGAACGCTGTATCTCGCTAAATGACATTGTTCTTTAAGGTTTCACGATACTTGCATGCGCTTTACCGAGAATGTCACAACATAGCAGTTTCGCACTTGTAACGGTACAACACGCAGTATTTGGCTTGTTCATGCCGTTTTGTGTGCTTTCACAACATTTTACCTATCGCAGTTTTGTACTCGCATTAAAACAACACTATCTCGTTAGATGACGTCGTTTTTGGTGGTTTCACGACGCTACCTAGCTTAAACTAACATAACTCAAACTAACCGAACCTTCGCACTTCTGTCGTTAGAAAACGTTTTATTCGCTACTTTACATCGTTTTCTACAAGATTACGACGGTTTCATGCGCTTTCACATTAGATATCGCAGTTCCCGACTTGTAATGGTGAAAAACACAGCATCTCACTAAGTGACATTGTTTAATGCGGTTTTAGCGCGGTTCATATCTTAACCTAACCTAACCTTACCTAAACCAACCTAACCTAACCTAACCAAACCTTACCTAACATACCCTAACCTAACCTAACCTAACCAAACCTAACCTAACCTAACCTAACCTAACCTAACCTAACGTAACCTAACCTAACCTAACCTAACCTAACCTAACCTAACGACGTTTGCAAGCGCTTTCACATTAGATATCGCAGTTCCCTACTTGTAATGGTGAAAAACACTGCATCTCACTAAGTGACATTGATTAATGCGGTTTTACGACGGTTCATATCTTAACCTAACCTAACATTCGCACTTGTATTAAAAAACGCTCTGTTACACTGTTTCGTTCACAATTAGGATATTTGCATAACCTCACAGTTTTTCACCAACTTATTGCAGTACAGAACGCTGTATCTCGCTAAATGACATCGTTCTTTAAGGTTTCACGATGCTTTCATGCGCTTTAACGAGAATATCACAACATAGCAGTTTCGCACTTGTAACGGTACAACACGCAGTATTTGGCTTGTTCATGCCGTTTTGTGTGCTTTCACAACATTTCACCTATCGCAGTTTCGTAGTCGCAATAAAACAACACTATCTCGTTAGATGACGTTGTTTTTGGTAGTTTCACGACGCTACCTAGCTTAAACTAACATAACTCAACCTAACATGACCTTCGCACTTCTATCGTTAGAAAACGTTTTACTCGCTACTTTACATTGCTTTCTACAACATTAGGACGGTTTCAAGCGCTTTCACATTAGATATCACAGTTCCCAACTTGTAAAGGTGAAAAACACTGCATCTCACTAAGTGACATTGTTTAATGCGGTTTTACGACGGTTCATATCTTAACCTAACCTAACATTCGCACTTGTATTAAAAAACGCTCTATTACACTGTTTCGTTCACAATTAGGATATTTGCATAACCTCACAGTTTTTCACCAACTTATTGCAGTACAGAACGCTGTATCTCGCTAAATGACATCGTTCTTTAAGGTTTCACGATGCTTGCATGCGCTTTAACGAGAATATCACAACATAGCAGTTTCGCACTTGTAACGGTACAACACGCAGTATTTGGCTTGTTCATGCCGTTTTGTGTGCTTTCACAACATTTCACCTATCGCAGTTTCGTACTCGCAATAAAACAACACTATCTCGTTAGATGACGTTGTTTTTGGTAGTTTCACGACGCTACCTAGCTTAAACTAACATAACTCAACCTAACATGACCTTCGCACTTCTATCGTGAGAAAACGTTTTACTCGCTACTTTACATTGCTTTCTACAACATTACGACGGTTTCAAGCGCTTTCACATTAGATATCACAGTTCCCAACTTGTAAAGGTGAAAAACACTGCATCTCACTAAGTGACATTGTTTAATGCGGTTTTACGACGGTTCATACCTTAACCTAACCTAACCTAACCTAACCTAACCTAACCTTACCTAACCTAACCTAAGCTAACCCAACCCAACCCAACCTAACCCAACCCAACCCAACCCAACCTAACCTAACCTAAGCTAACCTAACCTAACCTAACCAAACCTAACCTAACCTAACTTAACCTAACCTAACGTAACCTAACCTAACCTATTCTAACGTAACCTAACCTTACCTGACCTAACCTAACCTAACGTAACCTAACCTAACCTAACATAACCTAACGTAACCTAACCTAACCTAACCCAACCTAACCCAACCCAACCCAACCCAACAACACCCAACCCAACCTAACCTAACCTAACCTAACCTTACCTAACCTAACCAAATTATCCTTACCTAACCTAACCTAACCTAACGTAACCTAACCTAACCTAACCTAACGTAACCTAACCTAACCTAACGTAACCTAACCTAACCTAACCTAACCTAACCTAACCTAACGACAGTTGCAAGCGCTTTCACATTAAATATCGCAGTTCCCCACTTTTAATGGTGAAAAACACTGCATCTCAGTAATTGACATTGTTTAATGCGGTTTTACGACGGTTCATATCTTAACCTAACCTAACATTCGCACTTGTATCTAAAAACGCTCTATTACACTGTTTCGTTCACAATTACGATATTTGCATAACCTCACAGTTTTTCACCAACATATTGCAGTACAGAACGCTGTATCTCGCGAAATGACATCGTTCTTTAAGGTTTCACGATGCTTGCATGCGCTTTAACGAGAATATCACAACATAGCAGTTTCGCACTTGTAACGGTAGAACACGCAGTATTTGGCTTGTTCATGCCGTTTTGTGTGCATTCACAACATTTCACCTATCGCAGTTTAATACTCGCAATAAAACAACACTATCTCGTTAGATGACGTCGTTTTTGGTAGTTTCACGACGCTACATAGCTTAAACTAACATAACTCAAACTAACAGAACCTTCGCAATTCTATCGTTAGAAAACGTTTTATTCGCTACTTTACAATGTTTTCTACAAGATTACGACGGTTTCATGCGCTTTCACATTAGATATCGCAGTTCCCGACTTGTAATGGTGAAAAACACCGCATCTCACTAAGTGACATTGTTTAATGCGGTTTTAGCGCGGTTCATATCTTAACCTAACCTAACCTTACCTAAACCAACCTAACCTAACCTAACCAAACCTTACCTAACATACCCTAACCTAACCTAACCTAACCTAACCAAACCTAACCTAACCTAACCTAACCTAACCTAACGTAACCTAACCTAACCTAACCTAACCTAACCTAACCTAACCTAACCTAACGACGTTTGCAAGCGCTTTCACATTAGATATCGCAGTTCCCGACTTGTAATGGTGAAAAACACTGCATCTCACTAAGTGACATTGATTAATGCGGTTTTACGACGGTTCATATCTTAACCTAACCTAACATTCGCACTTGTATTAAAAAACGCTCTATTACACTCTTTCGTTCACAATTAGGATATTTGCATAACCTCACAGTTCTTCACCAACTTATTGCAGTACAGAACGCTGTATCTCGCTAAATGACATCGTTCTTAAAGGTTTCACGATGCTTTCATGCGCTTTAACGAGAATATCACAACATAGCAGTTTCGCACTTGTAACGGTACAACACGCAGTATTTGGCTTGTTCATACCGTTTTGTGTGCTTTCACAACATTTCACCTATCGCAGTTTCGTAGTCGCAATAAAACAACACTATCTCGTTAGATGACGTTGTTTTTGGTAGTTTCACGACGCTACCTAGCTTAAACTAACATAACTCAACCTAACATGACCTTCGCACTTCTATCGTTAGAAAACGTTTTACTCGCTACTTTACATTGCTTTCTACAACATTACGACGGTTTCAAGCGCTTTCACATTAGATATCACAGTTCCCAACTTGTAAAGGTGAAAAACACTGCATCTCACTAAGTGACATTGTTTAATGCGGTTTTACGACGGTTCATATCTTAACCTAACCTAACATTCGCACTTGTATTAAAAAACGCTCTATTACACTGTTTCGTTCACAATTAGGATATTTGCATAACCTCACAGTTTTTCACCAACTTATTGCAGTACAGAACGCTGTATCTCGCTAAATGACATCGTTCTTTAAGGTTTCACGATGCTTGCATGCGCTTTAACGAGAATATCACAACATAGCAGTTTCGCACTTGTAACGGTACAACACGCAGTATTTGGCTTGTTCATGCCGTTTTGTGTGCTTTCACAACATTTCACCTATCGCAGTTTCGTACTCACAATAAAACAACACTATCTCGTTAGATGACGTTGTTTTTGGTAGTTTCACGACGCTACCTAGCTTAAACTAACATAACTCAACCTAACATGACCTTCACACTTCTATCGTGAGAAAACGTTTTACTCGCTACTTTACATTGCTTTCTACAACATTACGACGGTTTCAAGCGCTTTCACATTAGATATCACAGTTCCCAACTTGTAAAGGTGAAAAACACTGCATCTCACTAAGTGACATTGTTTAATGCGGTTTTACGACGGTTCATTCCTTAACCTAACCTAACCTAACCTAACCTAACCTTACCTAACCTAACCTAACCTAACCCAACCCAACCCAACCTAACCCAACCCAACCCAACCTAACCTAACCTAAGCTAACCTAACCTAACCTAACCAAACCTAACCTAACCTAACTTAACCTAACCTAACGTAACCTAACCTAACCTATTCTAACGTAACCTAACCTTACCTGACCTAACCTAACCTAACGTAACCTAACCTAACCTAACATAACCTAACGTAACCTAACCTAACCTAACCTAACCCAACCTAACCCAACCCAACCCAACCCAACAACACCCAACCCAACCTAACCTAACCTAACCTAACCTTACCTAACCTAACGAAATTATCCTTACCTAACCTAACCTAACCTAACGTAACCTAACCTAACCTAACCTAACGTAACCTAACCTAACCTAACGTAACCTAACCTAACCACACCTAACCTAACCTAACCTAACCTAACCCAACTCAACCCAACCTAACCTAATCTAACCTAACCTAACCTAACCTAACCTAACCAAACCTAACCTAACCTAACCTAACCTAACCTAACCTAACCTAACGACGGTTGCAAGCGCTTTCACATTAAATATCGCAGTTCCCCACTTTTAATGGTGAAAAACACTGCATCTCAGTAATTGACATTGTTTAATGTGGTTTTACAACGGTTCATATCTTAACCTAACCTAACATTCGCACTTGTATCTAAAAACGCTCTATTACACTGTTTTGTTCACAATTACGATATTTGCATAACCTCACAGTTTTTCACCAACTTATTGCAGTACAGAACGCTGTATCTCGCTAAATGACATTGTTCTTTAAGGTTTCACGATGCTTGCATGCGCTTTAACGAGAATATCACAATATAGCAGTTTCGCAATTGTAACGGTAGAACACGCAGTATTCGGCTTGTTCATGCCGTTTTGTGTGCTTGCACAACATTTCACCTATCGCAGTTTAATACTCGCTATCTAACAACACTATCTCGTTAGATGACGTCGTTTTTGGTAGTTTCACGACGCTACCTAGCTTAAACTAACCTAACCAAACCTAACCTTCGCACTTCTATCGTTAGAAAACGTTTTACTCGCCACTTTACAATGTTTTCTACAAGATTACGACGGTTTCATGCGCTTTCACATTAGATATCGTAGTTCCCGACTTGTAATGTTGAAAAACACTATATCTCACTAAGTGACATTGTTTAATGCGGTTTTACGACGGTTGATATGTCAACCTAACCTAACATTCGCACTTGTATCTAAAGACGCTCAATTACACTGTTTCGTTCACAATTACGATATTTGCTTGACCTCACAGTTTCTCACCAACTTATTACAGTACAGAACGCTGTATCTCGCTAAATGACATCGTTCTTTAAGGTTTCACGATACTTGCATGCGCTTTACCGAGAATGTCACAACATAGCACTTTCGCACTTTTAACGGTACAACACGCAGTATTTGGCTTGTTCATGCCGTTTTGTGTGCTTTCACAACATTTTACCTATCGCAGTTTCGTACTCGCAATAAAACAACACTATCTCGTTAGATGACGTCGTTTTTGGTGGTTTCACGACGCTACCTAGCCTAAACTAACATAACTCAACCTAATATAACCTTCGCACTTCTATCGTTAGAAAACGTTTCACTCGCTACTTTACATTGCTTTCTACAACATTACGACGGTTTCAAGCGCTTTCACATTAGATATCGCAGTTCCCGACTTGTAAAGGTGAAAAACACTGCATCTCACTAAGTGACATTGTGTAACGCGGATTTACGACGGTTCATACCTTAACCTAACGTAACCTAACCTAACCTTACCTAACCTAACCTAACCTAACCTAACCCAACCCAACCTAACCTAACCTAACCTAACCTAACCCAACTCAACCCAACCTAACCTAATCTAACCTAACCTAACCTAACCAAACCTAACCTAACCTAACCTAACCTAAGCTAACCTAACCTAACAACGGTTTCATGCGCTTTCCTATTAGATATCGTAGTTCCCGACTTGTAATGTTGAAAAACACTACATCTCACAAAGTGACATTGTTCAATGCGGTTTTACGACGGTTCATATCTTAACCTAACCTAACATTCGCGCTTGTATCTCAAAACGCTCTATTACCCTGTTTCGTTCACAATTACGATATTTGCATGACCTCACAGTTTTTCACCAACTTATCACAGTACAGAACGCTGTCTCTCGCTAAATGACATCATTCTTTAAGGTTTCACGATGCTTGGCTCTAGGTGCCGACCAGTGCGGACGCGCGAAGATCGGCTCCTGCTTTCAAGAATGCTTTCCTGTGGTATTCACGAATTTGTCGCCGAGTTTTTACTCTCATCGTGTGCCTAAGTTCTTAAGAAATCAGCAGATACCAACTTTGTGCCGGTGAGTGGACTTTTAAACCGTTTTTTGGGACATTTTTGCACGGCAACGCCACCGGGGGATTTAGGCCTAACCAAGGAGGCGATTGTCGCCGATGCGCCGGCCCGGCGCCAACGCGACTCAACGCTCTGCGCGTTCCAGTATCTGCAACTGAAAATGGAATACCAAGTAGACGGAGAGGACATCTCTCCAGAGGATTGCACGGAAGAAATGGGTTGGAAGGAAGCCGAAACGAGACGCTCAAGGAATAAGCAAGCCGCGGTTAGCGTTCCTGCTGCCAAGGGTTCCACCGAGGCCGGCGTTGCGGGAGACGCTCGAGCCAGTCGTAGTAGGTATGACACCAAGCATACAATCGTGCGAGCTGGACGCATGCCGCCACTACCTAAGGACTTCAGCAAAATTGTGCTACGACCACGTGGAGGATTAAATATCTCGAGAATTGGCACTGGAGCCGTGGCAGACGCGATAGTACTGGCGGCCGGCGTCAAAGAGGAAGAGGCCATGCAGGACATCATCTGTTCCAACTTGCAGCAGAACATTATGGTGGCAAGCACTCCGGACCAAGACAGAGCTTCAAGATACCTCAAGGTCAAGCAAATTGACATTGGAGGCAAAGTTTTCGAGGTTAGCGCGTACGCCGCGGCACCCCACGACACTTGTAAAGGAGTGATTCGCGGGATCCCCGTAAGTGATACTCAGGACATTTTGACCCGAAAGATTGTGAACGCGAACAACCCGCTCGCGCTGCAGGCGAAGAGAATCAAGGACACCGGGACAATCATCATAGCGTTCGAAGGACACAAGGTGCCCAGATTCGTGAGATATGGACCTTCACTTTTGCAGTGCTCCCTTTACCGCAAGAACATCGATATTTGTTACGTCTGCGGAAAGCTGGGACATCGGGCTGACGTCTGTCCGAACCCAGCTGAAACAATCTGCAGAGGCTGCGAAATCAAGAACCCAGATAGCCTGCACCAGTGCAATCCAAGATGCAGGCTGTGCGACGGTCACCATCCCACGGCAGACAAGGAGTGCAAGAACAGGTTCTTAGTGCCATACGTCGTCAGACGCAGACGTTGGGAAATATCGCGAGCAGCCGCAGAAGCCCGGGACGCATCAATCACATCGAGTCCAGACATCAATGACAAGCAGCTTATTCCAGCCTACGGGACCCAGAGCATCCAGACTACACAAGAACAGGAAAGGCGGCCCCACTCCAGGGGGAGGTCGCGTTCCAGAAGAGGTTCTAGACCCAAGGCCCGCTCCCAATCACGGGGGCGCTCGTGTTCTCAAGGTCACCATCAGGGTCGGGATCAGCCTGGGCGGCACCCGAACGGCCAGCTACCTGGCGTTCAGTTCGAGATCACGGCTTCACATCCGGGGAGGACGCCTGCAGTTACTTCGAAAGGCAGCTGGGCTGAGCGAGTGCGCAACGGCGGGGCAGAGGTGATGACAGGTAAGCTGCCAGAGCATGATAGAATTGCACAGCTAGAGCAAGAAAACGCGAGACTTACAAAATCAAATGAGAGGCTATCAGCTGAGTTAAAGGAAATAAAAATTCTTCTCACTAAGCTAACCAGCGCGCAATCTTCACAGCCAATGCCTCAGCCAGTTGATGTCCCTGTGGCTGAAAACGTGGGGGACTCGAGAACCGCGAAAAAGAGGGCAGTCATGGCAGAACACGTGGAAGCCAACCAAACGACCATGTCAGATATGAAAGAGGTGTTTGACACGCTCAGCAAAGTAGTAGCCAATCTTAGCGAGCAGATGGGTAGGCTACAATCAAGCGTGGCGGCACTGGAAGAGCATATGACTTTGCGCATTACAAAGCTCGAAGCAGATCTGCACAACACAGCAAGGCCTCCTCATGCACCAAGCTCACCCCTTCGGCCACCAATACTAGTGGTACCAAACCTGTCGACAGGTGCAGCATCAGGCTCTGGCCACCCAGGTAATAACCATGATGGCAGCGCTACGTGAAGCATTTCGTATCTGGCAATGGAACTGTAGAGGTTACCTTAAAAAGAAGGCAACCCTGCAGCAGTATATCAGGAGCAGCCAAGAAAAGCCTCATATTATATTATTACAAGAGACCCTTTCACCGCAAGCAACGTTGCCTGGATTCCGGCCTGTAATAGGGGATACTGAAGGGAGGGGAGTCTGCACCTTCGTATGCAACAAACTAACGCACGTAACCCATGACCTCAAGATAGAAGCAGGCCGATTGGAACACGTCTTGGTAGAGATCGTGCCGGGTACCAGCAACCGTCAGAGCATTTTCATTCTTAATATATACAGCAGTCCAAAGGAACAAAAGCAAGGGTTCAAGACGGTTCTAAAGAAAGCTGTTAATATCGCCGGGGAATGTCCACTCGTCATAGCAGGTGATTTCAACGCCCCTCATCATACATGGGGTTACAAGTACAACACTGGGAAAGGAAATCGACTTTGGCAAAGCGCCAGTGAACTTGATCTCACCCTAATCACAGACCCCAGCCTACCAACAAGGCTTGGTACATCTTGCTGCAGGGATTCCACCCCGGACCTTACATTTGTAAGGAACATCAAGAAGCCCCAGTGGATAAACCTTGCTGTAGACCTAGGGAGTGACCACTGCATTCTTGCCACTACCTTCTCCGTGGAGCGTAAAAAGCAGAGAGAATTCCACTTCACAGACTGGGATAAGTTCAGGAAAATAAGGATGGAAAGGGAACAAGATGGCCACAGACAAGGCTTGGAGCAGTGGGTCAAACAGATTAAAGATGACATCAAATCCGTCTCCTCCACCATTACCACAGATCTTCCGGTTGAAAGAATGGATAGCCGGCTTGCTCATCTTCTTGAGGCAAAGCAAGCACTACTCAACCGTTGGAAGGGTCAGCGCCTGAACCGAAGGCTGAGGAAGAAGATAGCTGAGGTAAACAGATCAGTCGAGGAACATTGTCGCACACTATCGAGGCAGCAATGGGACGAAATCTGCAACTCCGTCGATGGTCGGATGCGCAATGGCAAGACATGGAATATGTTAAAGCATCTCCTCAACGAAAACACCACCAAAACAAATCAAAAGCATGTCATCGCTCGAATTTTGCATAAAGAGATAGGGCGCACTACAGAACAGCAAGTTGTCCAGCAGCTCGTGCATAAGTACCTCCCAATCAAAAGAGGATTGGCACCACCAAGTAGACAGTACCAGGGCACGCCAAATCCAGGTCTTGAGGGCGACTTTAACATCGAGGAGATCAGAAGAGCCTTGCATGATCTCAACGGCAGGTCGGCCCCTGGTCCGGACGGTATATCAAACAAGGCCCTGCGTAACCTCGATGACGATTCAATTGAAACCCTGAGGGTTATGATCAATTCAGCATGGAAAGAAGGCAGGGTGCCAGAGCAGTGGAAGCTGGCCAGCACGATCCTTATTCCTAAGCCAGGAAAGCCCCCTAACTTGGACAACATGAGGCCAATATCCTTGACATCATGTATCGGCAAGGTCGCAGAACATGCCATACTGCACAGGATAAACAAGTACTTGGAAGATAACAACATATATACACACAATATGGTTGGATTCAGGGCAGGGCTATCCACACAAGATGCATTGAAGCTTATCAAACACCAGATCCTTGACAATGAAACCAGAGACGTGAGAGCCATTCTGTGCCTAGATCTAGAAAAAGCGTTTGACAACATCCACCATTCATTCATACTCGAAGCAATTTCCAAGCTTGGTCTAGGGAAAGCCTTCTATGACTACGTATGGTCCTTTCTTACAGATCGGAAAGCCGTGATGAAGATTGCAGATATCGAGACCGCAGAAATCGAACTAGAAGCAAGGGGCACGCCACAAGGGGCAGTGATTTCACCAATGCTGTTTAACATTGCCATGATTGGACTGTCAAAGAAATTATCGAGCATTGAAGGATTGAAGCACAGCATCTACGCAGATGACATTACCATCTGGTGCACAGGTGGAAGCGAGGGGCAGATTGAGAGCGCTCTGCAAGAGGCGATTGACACCGTAGAAGACTACCTTCGCCCTTCCGGGCTCAAGTGCTCCTCGAGTAAGTCAGAACTTTTGCTTTATCGGACTGCACGCCGGGGACCAAAGCCCAGGGGATGGAAGCCGTTAAACCAGATAGACATCCATCTCCGTACAAATCAAGGGGATGCCATCCAGAGGGTCGACTCCATCAAAGTCCTGGGAATGCTGATAGAGTCTACCGGCGCCAACAGCAAATCTATAGCCAAGTTAACTCGGAAAACAGACAGTGCGGTGCACCTCATACGCAGAGTGGCCAACAAAAGAAATGGGATCAAGGAAGACAACCTCATCAGGTTGATGCATGCGTTTGTTCTAAGTCACTTCACATACGAGGCAGCAATGCACAACTGGTCAAGAGCAGAGTCCGAGACACTGAATGTGCTCCTCAGGAAAGTTATCAAGAAGGTCCTGGGCCTACCCATACATACCAGCACCGAGCGTCTGCTTGAGCTTGGCATACACAACACGCTCGAAGAAATAGCAGAAGCCCAAGAGAGAGCACAGTTTGCAAGGTTATCTACTACAAGGTCGGGGAGAATGATCCTGCAGGAGCTGGGCCAAAACCCAATAGCAATCAGACGCAATCACAATGATATCCCTGACAACATCAGGGAGACTATCACGGTATCTCCTATACCGAGAAACATGCATCCAGAACACAACGTCGGAAGAAGAGTAGCGAGGGCCAGGACTATACTTCGTCAAGTCTCAAACGAGGAACGAGGGGTCGCATTTGTTGACGCGTCTTCCTACGCCAATGGGAAAGCGTTTGTGGCAGTGGTAGTCGATGGGGCTGGCCATGTCGTCAACTCAGCGACGGTCAGGACGAAAGACCCAATCATTGCGGAACAAGTGGCCATCGCCTTAGCACTCAAGATGGATAACATTGAAGTGGTCTACAGTGATTCCATGGCAGCACTACGGGCGTTCGCCAAGGGGACGGTCTGTGAACAAACGCTAAAAATACTGCAAGGCAAGAACATAACACATCATCTTCTGAGTTGGTTCCCAGCTCACCTTGGACAAATCAACGATTCCCCTCCCAATCTCAACGAAGCAGCACACGAGGCGGCGCGAGAACTCTCCAACCGCGCCTCCCCGGGGATGCGTTCTAGCGGTGAAGGGGATAACCGGGAAATTCTTACAACATATAACGAGCTCACTAAACATTTCTACCTGTCTAGAAGGATTTTTCCTCCACCTCACAAAAATCTAACCCGGCCCCAAGCACTTACATTAAGGCTTTTGCAAACGCGGATGTACCCTACTTTGAAAATGTTACACATCATGTACCCTGACCTATATCCAAGTAATCTTTGTCCACATTGTGGGGAAATAGCTTCATTAGAACACATGCTCTGGCAGTGCACCAAATTCGCTCATTTATCGCACATCACCTCTGCCAGATGGGAGGCGGCAATCCGCAGCTCATCCTTGGCAGATCAGCTCTGGGCTGTCCACCAAGCCCGCGAGGCGGCTGAGGAGCTTGGCATCTCAGTCCCCACGTGGGAGCTGCCCGCAACACAGTGATCTGTGTTTTGGAGGACCAAATAAAAGTTTATCCAATCCAATCCAATCACGATGCTTGCATGCGCTTTAACGAGAATATCACAACATAGCAGTTTCGCACTTGTAACGGTACAACACGCAGTATTTGGCTTGTTCATGACGTTTTGTGTGCTTTCACAACATTTCACCTATCGCAGTTTCGTACTCGCAATAAAACAACACTATCTCGTTAGATGACGTCGTTTTTGGTGGTTTCACGACGCTACCTAGCTTAAACTAACATAACTCAACCTAACATAACCTTCGGACTTCTATCGTTAGAAAACGTTTTACTCGCTACTTTACATTGCTTTCTACAACATTACGACGGTTTCAAGCGCTTTCACATTAGATATCGCAGTTCCCAACTTGTAAAGGTGAAAAACACTGCATCTCACTAAGTGACATTGTTTAACGCGGTTTTACGACGGTTCATACCTTAACCTAACGTAACCTAACCTAACTTAACCTAACCTTACCTAACCTAACCTAACCTAACCCAACCCAACCCAACCTAACCTAACCTAACCCAACCTAACCGAACCCAACCCAACCAAACCAACCCTAAGCTAACCTAACCTAACCTAACCAAACCTAACCTAACCTAACCTAACGTAACCTAACCTAACCTAACCTATTCTAACGTAACCTAACCTTACCTGATCTAACCTAACCTAACGTAACCTAACCTAACCTAACATAACCTAACGTAACTTAACCTAACCTAACCTAACCTAACGTAACGTAACCTAACCTAACCAAACCTAACCCAACCCAACCCAACCCAACAACACCCACCCCAACCTAACCTAACCTAACCTAACCTTACCTAACCTAACCAAATTATCCTTACCTAACCTAACCTAACCTAACGTAACCTAACCTAACCTAACCTAACCTAACGTAACCTAACCTAACCTAACGTAACCTAACCTAACCTAACCTAACCCAACTCAACCCAACCTAACCTAATCTAACCTAACCTAACCTAACCTAACCAAACCTAACCTAACCCAACCTAACCTAACCTAACCTAACCAAACCTAACCTAACCTAGCCTAACGTAACCTAACCTAACCTAACCAAACCTAACCTAACCTAACGACGTTTACAAGCGCTTTCACATTATATATCGCAGTTCCCGACTTGTAATGGTGAAAAACACTGCATCTCACTAAGTGACATTGTTTAATGCGGTTTTACGACGGTTCATATCTTAACCTAACTTAAGATTCGCACTTGTATTGAAAAACGCTCTATTACACTGTTTCGTTCACAATTACAATATTTGCATAACCTCACAGTTTTTCACCAACTTATTGCAGTACAGAACGCTGTATCTCGCTAAATGACATCGTTCTTTGAGGTTTCACGATGCTTGCATGCGCTTTAACGAGAATATCACATTATAGCAGTTACGCACTTGTAACGGTACAACACGCAGTATCTGGCTTGTTTATGCCGTTTTGTGTACTTTCACAACATTTCACCTATTGCAGTTTCGTACATGCAATAAAACAACACTATCTCGTTAGATGACGTCCTTTTTGGTGGTCTCACGACGCTACATAGCCTAAACTAACATAATTCAACCTAACATAACCTTCGCACTTCTATCGTTAGAAAACGTTTTACTCGCTACTTTACAATGCTCTCTACAACATTTCGACGGTTTCATGCGCTTTCACATCAGATATCGATGTTCCCGACTTGTAATGGTGAAAAACACTGCATCTCACAAAGTGACATTGTTTAATGCGGTTTTACGACGGTTCATATCTTAACCTAACCCAACATTCGCGCATGTATCTCAAAAAAACGCTCTATTACACTGTTTCGTTCACAATTACGATATTTGCATGACCTCACAGTTTTTCACCAACTTATTACAGTACAGAACGCTGTCTCTCGCTAAATGACATCATTCTTTAAGGTTTCACGATGCTTGCATGCGCTTTAACGAGAATATCACAACATAGCAGTTTCGCACTTGTAACGGTACAACACGCAGTATTTGGCTTGTTCATGCCGTTTTGTGTGCTTTCACAACATTTCACCTATCGCAGTTTCGTACTCGCAATAAAACAACACTATCTCGTTAGATGACGTCGTTTTTGGTGGTCTCACGACGCTACATAACTTAAACTAACATAACTCAACCTAATATAACCTTCGCACTTTTATCGTTAGAAAATGTTTTACTCGCTACTTTACATTGCTTTCTACAACATTACGATGGTTTCAAGCGCTTTCACATTAGATATCACAGTTCCCAACTTGTAAAGGTGAGAAACACTGCATCTCACTAAGTGACATTGTTTAATGCGGTTTTACGACGGTTCATACCTTAACCTAACCTAACCTAACCTAACCTAACCTTACCTAACCTAACCTAACCTAACCCAACCCAACCCAACCTAACCTAACCTAACCTAACCTAACCCAACCTAACCTAACCTAACCTAACCTAACCCAACCTAACCCAACCCAACCCAACCTAACCTAACCTAAGCTAACCTAACCAAACCTAACCTAACCTAACTTAACCCAACCTAACGTAACCTAACCTAACCTATTCTAACGTAACCTAACCTTACCTGACCTAACCTAACCTAACGTAACCTAACCTAACCTAACATAACCTAACTTAACCTAACCTAACCTAACCTAACGTAACCTAACCTAACCTAACCCAACCTAACCCAACCAAACCCAACCCAACAACACCCAACCCAACCTAACCTAACCTAACCTAACCTTACCTAACCTAACCAAATTATCCTTACCTAACCTAACCTAACCTAACGTAACCTAACCTAACCTAACGTAACCTAACCTAACCTAACGTAACCTAACCTAACCTAACCCAACCTAACCTAACCTAACCTAACCTAACCCAACTCAACCCAACCTAACCTAATCTAACCTAACCTAACCTAACCTAACCAAACCTAACCTAACCTAACCTAACCTAACCTAACCTAACCTAATCTAACGACGGTTGCAAGCGCTTTCACATTAAATATCGCAGTTCCCCACTTTTAATGGTGAAAAACACTGCATCTCAGTAATTGACATTGTTTAATGCGGTTTTACGACGGTTCATATCTTAACCTAACCTAACATTCGCACTTGTATCTAAAAACGCTCTATTACACTGTTTTGTTCACAATTACGATATTTGCATAACCTCACAGTTTTTCACCAACTTATTGCAGTACAGAACGCTGTATCTCGCTAAATGACATTGTTCTTTAAGGTTTCACGATGCTTGCATGCGCTTTAACGAGAATATCACAATATAGCAGTTTCGCACTTGTAACGGTAGAACACGCAGTATTTGGCTTGTTCATGCTGTTTTGTGTGCTTTCACAACATTTCACCTATCGCAGTTTAATACTCGCTATAAAACAACACTATCTCGTTAGATGACGTCGTTTTTGGTAGTTTCACGACGCTACCTAGCTTAAACTAACCTAACCTAACCTAACCTTCGCACTTCTATCGTTTGAAAACGTTTTACTCGCCACTTTACAATGTTTTCTACAAGATTACGACGGTTTCATGCGCTTTCACATTAGATATCGTAGTTCCCAACTTGTAATGGTGAAAAACACTGCATCTCACTAAGTGACATTGTTTAATGCGGTTTTACGACGGTTCATATCTTAACCTAACCTAACATTCGTACTTGTATTGAAAAACGCTCTATTACACTGTTTCGTTCACAATTACGATATTTGCATAACCTCACAGTTTTTCACCAACTTATTGCAGTACAGAACGCTGTATCTCGCTAAATGACATTGTTCTTTAAGGTTTCACGATGCTTGCATGCGCTTTAACGAGAATATCACAATATAGCAGTTTCGCACTTGTAACGGTAGAACACGCAGTATTTGGCTTGTTCATGCCGTTTTGTGTGCATTCACAACATTTCACCTATCGCAGTTTAATACTCGCAATAAAACAACACTATCTCGTTAGATGACGTCGTTTTTGGTAGTTTCACGACGCTACCTAGCTTAAAATAACATAACTCAACCTAACATAACCTTCGCACTTCTATCGTTAGAAAACGTTTTACTCGCTACTTTACATTGCTTTCTACAACATTACGACGGTTTCAAGCGCTTTCACATCAGATATCGATGTTCCCGACTTGTAATGGTGAAAAACACTGCATCTCACAAAGTGACATTGTTTAATGCGGTTTTACGACGGTTCATATCTTAACCTAACCCAACATTCGCGCATGTATCTCAAAAAAACGCTCTATTACACTGTTTCGTTCACAATTACGATATTTGCATGACCTCACAGTTTTTCACCAACTTATTACAGTACAGAACGCTGTCTCTCGCTAAATGACATCATTCTTTAAGGTTTCACGATGCTTGCATGCGCTTTAACGAGAATATCACAACATAGCAGTTTCGCACTTGTAACGGTACAACACGCAGTATTTGGCTTGTTCATGCCGTTTTGTGTGCTTTCACAACATTTCACCTATCGCAGTTTCGTACTCGCAATAAAACAACACTATCTCGTTAGATGACGTCGTTTTTGGTGGTCTCACGACGCTACATAACTTAAACTAACATAACTCAACCTAATATAACCTTCGCACTTTTATCGTTAGAAAATGTTTTACTCGCTACTTTACATTGCTTTCTACAACATTACGATGGTTTCAAGCGCTTTCACATTAGATATCACAGTTCCCAACTTGTAAAGGTGAGAAACACTGCATCTCACTAAGTGACATTGTTTAATGCGGTTTTACGACGGTTCATACCTTAACCTAACCTAACCTAACCTAACCTAACCTTACCTAACCTAACCTAACCTAACCCAACCCAACCCAACCTAACCTAACCTAACCTAACCTAACCCAACCTAACCTAACCTAACCTAACCTAACCCAACCTAACCCAACCCAACCCAACCTAACCTAACCTAAGCTAACCTAACCAAACCTAACCTAACCTAACTTAACCCAACCTAACGTAACCTAACCTAACCTATTCTAACGTAACCTAACCTTACCTGACCTAACCTAACCTAACGTAACCTAACCTAACCTAACATAACCTAACTTAACCTAACCTAACCTAACCTAACGTAACCTAACCTAACCTAACCCAACCTAACCCAACCAAACCCAACCCAACAACACCCAACCCAACCTAACCTAACCTAACCTAACCTTACCTAACCTAACCAAATTATCCTTACCTAACCTAACCTAACCTAACGTAACCTAACCTAACCTAACGTAACCTAACCTAACCTAACGTAACCTAACCTAACCTAACCCAACCTAACCTAACCTAACCTAACCTAACCCAACTCAACCCAACCTAACCTAATCTAACCTAACCTAACCTAACCTAACCAAACCTAACCTAACCTAACCTAACCTAACCTAACCTAACCTAACCTAATCTAACGACGGTTGCAAGCGCTTTCACATTAAATATCGCAGTTCCCCACTTTTAATGGTGAAAAACACTGCATCTCAGTAATTGACATTGTTTAATGCGGTTTTACGACGGTTCATATCTTAACCTAACCTAACATTCGCACTTGTATCTAAAAACGCTCTATTACACTGTTTTGTTCACAATTACGATATTTGCATAACCTCACAGTTTTTCACCAACTTATTGCAGTACAGAACGCTGTATCTCGCTAAATGACATTGTTCTTTAAGGTTTCACGATGCTTGCATGCGCTTTAACGAGAATATCACAATATAGCAGTTTCGCACTTGTAACGGTAGAACACGCAGTATTTGGCTTGTTCATGCCGTTTTGTGTGCATTCACAACATTTCACCTATCGCAGTTTAATACTCGCAATAAAACAACACTATCTCGTTAGATGACGTCGTTTTTGGTAGTTTCACGACGCTACCTAGCTTAAAATAACATAACTCAACCTAACATAACCTTCGCACTTCTATCGTTAGAAAACGTTTTACTCGCTACTTTACATTGCTTTCTACAACATTACGACGGTTTCAAGCGCTTTCACATTAGATATCGCAGTTCCCAACTTGTAAAGGTGAAAAACACTGCATCTCACTAAGTGACATTGTTTATTGCGGTTTTACGACGGTTCATACCTTAACCTAACGTAAACTAACCTAACCTAACCCAACCTAACCTAACATAACCTAACCTAACCTAACCTAACCAAACCTAACCTAACGTAACCTAACCTAACCTAACCTAACCTAACCTAACCTAACGACGTTTGCAAGCGCTTTCACA
>NW_027464606.1:1352500-1360000 GCF_043290135.1 Rhipicephalus microplus
AACCTAACATAACCTAACGTAACCTAACCTAACCTAACCTAACGTAACCTAACCTAACCTAACCCAACCTAACCCAACCCAACCCAACCCAACAACACCCAACCCAACCTAACCTAACCTAACCTAACCTTACCTAACCTAACCAAATTATCCTTACCTAACCTAACCTAACCTAACGTAACCTAACCTAACCTAACCTAACCTAACGTAACCTAACCTAACCCAACCTAACCTAACCTAACCTAACCTAACCCAACTCAACCCAACCTAACCTAATCTAACCTAACCTAACCTAACCTAACCAAACCTAACCTAACCTAACCTAACCTAACCTAACGACGTTTGCAAGCGCTTTCACATTAGATATCGCAGTTCCCAACTTGTAATGGTGAAAAACACTGCATCTCACTAAGTGACATTGTTTAATGCGGTTTTACGACGGTTCATATCTTAACCTAACCTAACATTCGTACTTGTATTGAAAAACGCTCTATTACACTGTTTCGTACACAATTACGATATTTGCATAACCTCACAGTTTTTCACCAACATATTGCAGTACAGAACGCTGTATCTCGCTAAATGACATTGTTCTTTAAGGTTTCACGATGCTTGCATGCGCTTTAACGAGAATATCACAATATAGCAGTTTCGCACTTGTAACGGTAGAACACGCAGTATTTGGCTTGTTCATGCCGTTTTGTGTGCATTCACAACATTTCCCCTATCGCAGATTAATACTCGCAATAAAACAACACTATCTCGTTAGATGACGTCGTTTTTGGTAGTTTCACGACGCTACATAGCTTAAACTAACATAACTCAAGCTAACCTTCGCACTTCTATCGTTAGAAAACGTTTTACTCGCAACTTTACAATGTTTTCTACAAGATTACGACGGTTTCATGCGCTTTCACATTAGATATCGTAGTTCCCGACTTGTAATGTTGAAAAACACTACATCTCACTAAGTGACATTGTTTAATGCGGTTTTACGACGGTTGATATCTCAACCTAACCTAACATTCGCACTTGTATCTAAATACGCTCAATTACACTGTTTCGTTCACAATTACGATATTTGCTTGACCTCACAGTTTCTCACCAACATATTACAGTACAGAACGCTGTATCTCGCTAAATGACATCGTTCTTTAAGGTTTCACGATACTTGCATGCGCTTTACCGAGAATGTCACAACATAGCAGTTTCGCACTTGTAACGGTACAACACGCAGTATTTGGCTTGTTCATGCCGTTTTCTGTGCTTTCACAACATTTTACCTATCGCAGTTTCGTACTCGCAATAAAACAACACTATCTCGTTAGATGACGTCGTTTTTGGTGGTTTCACGACGCTACCTAGCTTAAACTAACATAACTCAAACTAACAGAACCTTCGCACTTCTATCGTTAGAAAACGTTTTATTCGCTACTTTACAATGTTTTCTACAAGATTACGACGGTTTCATGCGCTTTCACAATAGATATCGCAGTTCCCGACGTGTAATGGTGAAAAACACAGCATCTCACTAAGTGACACTGTTTAATGCGGTTTTAGCGCGGTTCATATCTTAACCTAACCTAACCTTACCTAAACCAACCTAACCTAACCTAACCTAACCAAACCTTACCTAACATACCCTAACCTAACCTAACCTAACCTAACCAAACCTAACCTAACCTAACCTAACCTAACCTAACCTAACGTAACCTAACCTAACCTAACCTAACCTAACCTAACCTAACGACGTTTGCAAGCGCTTTCACATTAGATATCGCAGTTCCCGACTTGTAATGGTGAAAAACACTGCATCTCACTAAGTGACATTGATTAATGCGGTTTTACGACGGTTCATATCTTAACCTAACCTAACATTCGCACTTGTATTAAAAAACGCTCTATTACACTGTTTCGTTCACAATTAGGATATTTGCATAACCTCACAGTTTTTCACCAACTTATTGCAGTACAGAACGCTGTATCTCGCTAAATGACATCGTTCTTAAAGGTTTCACGATGCTTTCATGCGCTTTAACGAGAATATCACAACATAGCAGTTTCGCACTTGTAACGGTACAACACGCAGTATTTGGCTTGTTCATGCCGTTTTGTGTGCTTTCACAACATTTCACCTATCGCAGTTTCGTAGTCGCAATAAAACAACACTATCTCGTTAGATGACGTTGTTTTTGGTAGTTTCACGACGCTACCTAGCTTAAACTAACATAACTCAACCTAACATGACCTTCGCACTTCTATCGTTAGAAAACGTTTTACTCGCTACTTTACATTGCTTTCTACAACATTACGACGGTTTCAAGCGCTTTCACATTAGATATCACAGTTCCCAACTTGTAAAGGTGAAAAACACTACATCTCACTAAGTGACATTGTTTAATGCGGTTTTACGACGGTTCATATCTTAACCTAACCTAACATTCGCACTTGTATTAAAAAACGCTCTATTACACTGTTTCGTTCAAATTAGGATATTTGCATAACCTCACAGTTTTTCACCAACTTATTGCAGTACAGAACGCTGCATCTCGCTAAATGACATCGTTCTTTAAGGTTTCACGATGCTTGCATGCGCTTTAACGAGAATATCACAACATAGCAGTTTCGCACTTGTAACGGTACAACACGCAGTATTTGGCTTGTTCATGCCGTTTTGTGTGCTTTCACAACATTTCACCTATCGCAGTTTCGTACTCACAATAAAACAACACTATCTCGTTAGATGACGTTGTTTTTGGTAGTTTCACGACGCTACCTAGCTTAAACTAACATAACTCAACCTAACATGACCTTCGCACTTCTATCGTGAGAAAACGTTTTACTCGCTACTTTACATTGCTTTCTACAACATTACGACGGTTTCAAGCACTTTCACATTAGATATCACAGTTCCCAACTTGTAAAGGTGAAAAACACTGCATCTCACTAAGTGACATTGTTTAATGCGGTTTTACGACGGTTCATACCTTAACCTAACCTAACCTAACCTAACCTAACCTTGCCTAACCTAACCTAACCTAACCCAACCCAACCCAACCCAACCCAACCTAACCCAACCCAACCCAACCTAACCTAACCTAAGCTAACCTAACCTAACCTAACCTAACCAAACCTAACCTAACCTAACTTAACCTAACCTAACGTAACCTAACCTAACCTATTCTAACGTAACCTAACCTTACCTGACCTAACCTAACCTAACGTAACCTAACCTAACCTAACATAACCTAACGTAACCTAACCTAACCTAACCTAACGTAACCTAACCTAACCTAACCCAACCTAACCCAACCCAACCCAACCCAACAACACCCAACCCAACCTAACCTAACCTAACCTTACCTAACCTAACGAAATTATCCTTACCTAACCTAACCTAACCTAACGTAACCTAACCTAACCTAACCTAACGTAACCTAACCTAACCTAACGTAACCTAACCTAACCCAACCTAACCTAACCTAACCTAACCTAACCCAACTCAAACCAACCTAACCTAATCTAACCTAACCTAACCTAACCTAACCTAACCAAATCTAACCTAACCTAACCTAACCTAACCTAACCTAACGACGGTTGCAAGCGCTTTCACATTAAATATCGCAGTTCCCCACTTTTAATGGTGAAAAACACTGCATCTCAGTAATTGACATTGTTTAATGCGGTTTTACGACGGTTCATAACTTAACCTAACCTAACATTCGCACTTGTATCTAAAAACGCTCTATTACACTGTTTTGTTCACAATTACGATATTTGCATAACCTCACAGTTTTTCACCAACATATTGCAGTACAGAACGCTGTATCTCGCTAAATGACATTGTTCTTTAAGGTTTCACGATGCTTGCATGCGCTTTAACGAGAATATCACAATATAGCAGTTTCGCACTTGTAACGGTAGAACACTAAGTATTTGGCTTGTTCATGCCGTTTTGTGTGCATTCACAGCATTTCACCTATCGCAGTTTAATACTCGCAATAAAACAACACTATCTCGTTAGATGACGTCGTTTTTGGTAGTTTCACGACGCTACATAGCTTAAACTAACATAACTCAAGCTAACCTTCGCACTTCTATCGTTAGAAAACGTTTTACTCGCAACTTTACAATGTTTTCTACAAGATTACGACGGTTTCATGCGCTTTCACATTAGATATCGTAGTTCCCGACTTGTAATGTTGAAAAACACTACATCTCACTAAGTGGCATTGTTTAATGCGGTTTTACGACGGTTGATATCTCAACCTAACCTAACATTCGCACTTGTATCTAAATACGCTCAATTACACTGTTTCGTTCACAATTACGATATTTGCTTGACCTCACAGTTTCTCACCAACCTATTACAGTACAGAACGCTGTATCTCGCTAAATGACATCGTTCTTTAAGGTTTCACGATACTTGCATGCGCTTTAACGAGAATATCAGAATAAAGCAGTTTCGCACTTGTAACGGTACAACACGCAGTATTTGGCTTGTTCATGCCGTTTTGTGTGCTTTCCCAATATTTCACCTATCGCAGTTTCGTACTCGCAATAAAACAACACTATCTCGTTAGATGACATCGTTTTTGGTGGTTTCACGACGCTACCTAGCTCAAACTAACCGAACCTTCGCACTTCTATCGTTAGAAAACGTTTTATTCGCTACTTTACAATGTTTTCTACAAGAATTCGACGGTTTCATGCGCTTTCACATTAGATATCGCAGTTCCCGACTTGTAATGGTGAAAAACACAGCATCTCACTAAGTGACATTGTTTAATGCGGTTTTAGCGCGGTTCATATCTTAACCTAACCTAACCTTACCTAAACCAACCTAACCTAACCTAACCAAACCTTACCTAACATACCCTAACCTAACCTAACCTAACCTAACCTAACCAAACCTAACCTAACCTAACCTAACGTAACCTAACCTAACCTAGCCTAACCTAACCTAACCTAACCTAACGACGTTTGCAAGCGCTTTCACATTAGATATCGCAGTTCCCGACTTGTAATGGTGAAAAACACTGCATCTCACTAAGTGACATTGTTTAATGCGGTTTTACGACGGTTCATATCTTAACCTAACCTAACATTCGCACTTGTATTAAAAAACGCTCTATTACACTGTTTCGTTCACAATTAGGATATTTGCATAACCTCACAGTTTTTCACCAACTTATTGCAGTACAGAACGCTGTATCTCGCTAAATGACATCGTTCTTTAAGATTTCACGATGCTTGCATGCGCCTTAACGAGAATATCACAACATAGCAGTTTCGCACTTGTAACGGTACAACACGCAGTATTTGGCTTGTTCATGCCGTTTTGTGTGCTTTCACAACATTTCACCTATCGCAGTTTCGTACTCGCAATAAAACAACACTATCTCGTTAGATGACGTTGTTTTTGGTAGTTTCACGACGCTACCTAGCTTAAACTAACATAACTCAACCTAACATGACCTTCGCACTTCTATCGTTAGAAAACGTTTTACTCGCTACTTTACATTGCTTTCTACAACATTACGACGGTTTCAAGCGCTTTCACATTAGATATCACAGTTCCCAACTTGTAAAGGTGAAAAACACTGCATCTCACTAAGTGACATTGTTTAATGCGGTTTTACGACGGTTCATACCTTAACCTAACCTAACCTAACCTAACCTTACCTAACCTAACCTAACCTAACCCAACCCAACCCAACCTAACCTAAACTAACCTAACCCAACCTAACCTAACCTAACCTAACCTAACCCAACCTAACCCAACCCAACCCAACCTAACCTAACCTAACCTAACCTAATCTAACCTAACTTAACCTAACCTAACGTAACCTAACCTAACCTATTCTAACGTAACCTAACCTTACCTGACCTAACCTAACCTAACGTAACCTAACCTAACCTAACCCAACCTAACCCAACCCAACCCAACCCAACAACACCCAACCCAACCTAACCTAACCTAACCTAACCTTACCTAACCTAACCAAATTATCCTTACCTAACCTAACCTAACCTAACGTAACCTAACCTAATCTAACGTAACCTAACCTAACCTAACCTGACCTAACCCAACCTAACCTAACCTAACCTAACCTAACCCAACTCAACCCAACCTAACCTAATCTAACCTAACCTAACCTAACCTAACCTAACCAAACCTAACCTAACCTAACCTAACCTAACCTAACCTAACGACGGTTGCAAGCGCTTTCACATTAAATATCGCAGTTCCCCACTTTTAATGGTGAAAAACACTGCATCTCAGTAATTGACATTGTTTAATGTGGTTTTACGACGGTTCATATCTTAACCTAACCTAACATTCGCACTTGTATCTAAAAACGCTCTATTACACTGTTTTGTTCACAATTACGATATTTGCATAACCTCACAGTTTTTCACCAACTTATTGCAGTACAGAACGCTGTATCTCGCTAAATGACATTGTTCTTTATGGTTTCACGATGCTTGCATGCGCTTTAACGAGAATATCACAATATAGCAGTTTCGCAATTGTAACGGTAGAACACGCAGTATTCGGCTTGTTCATGCCGTTTTGTGTGCTTTCACAACATTTCACCTATCGCAGTTTAATACTCGCTATCTAACAACACTATCTCGTTAGATGACGTCGTTTTTGGTAGTTTCACGACGCTACCTAGCTTAAACTAACCTAACCAAACCTAACCTTCGCACTTCTATCGTTAGAAAACGTTTTACTCGCCACTTTACAATGTTTTCTACAAGATTACGACGGTTTCATGCGCTTTCACATTAGATATCGTAGTTCCCGACTTGTAATGTTGAAAAACACTATATCTCACTAAGTGACATTGTTTAATGCGGTTTTACGACGGTTGATATGTCAACCTAACCTAACATTCGCACTTGTATCTAAAGACGCTCAATTACACTGTTTCGTTCACAATTACGATATTTGCTTGACCTCACAGTTTCTCACCAACTTATTACAGTACAGAACGCTGTATCTCGCTAAATGACATCGTTCTTTAAGGTTTCACGATACTTGCATGCGCTTTACCGAGAATGTCACAACATAGCACTTTCGCACTTTTAACGGTACAACACGCAGTATTTGGCTTGTTCATGCCGTTTTGTGTGCTTTCACAACATTTTACCTATCGCAGTTTCGTACTCGCAATAAAACAACACTATCTCGTTAGATGACGTCGTTTTTGGTGGTTTCACGACGCTACCTAGCCTAAACTAACATAACTCAACCTAATATAACCTTCGCACTTCTATCGTTAGAAAACGTTTCACTCGCTACTTTACATTGCTTTCTACAACTTTACGACGGTTTCAAGCGCTTTCACTTTAGATATCGCAGTTCCCGACTTGTAAAGGTGAAAAACACTGCATCTCACTAAGTGACATTGTGTAACGCGGATTTACGACGGTTCATACCTTAACCTAACGTAACCTAACCTAACCTTACCTAACCTAACCTAACCTAAC
>NW_027464606.1:1365000-1437500 GCF_043290135.1 Rhipicephalus microplus
TGTTTTACTCGGTACTTTACATTGCTTTCTACAACATTACGATGGTTTCAAGCGCTTTCACATTAGATATCACAGTTCCCAACTTGTAAAGGTGAAAAACACTGCATCTCACTAAGTGACATTGTTTAATGCGGTTTTACGACGGTTCATACCTTAACCTAACCTAACCTAACCTAACCTAACCTTACCTAACCTAACCTAACCTAACCTAACCCAACCCAACCCAACCTAACCTAACCTAACCTAACCTAACCCAACCTAACCTAACCTAACCTAACCTAACCCAACCTAACCCAACCCAACCCAACCTAACCTAACCTAAGCTAACCTAACCAAACCTAACCTAACCTAACTTAACCTAACCTAACGTAACCTAACCTAACCTATTCTAACGTAACCTAACCTTACCTGACCTAACCTAACCTAACGTAACCTAACCTAACCTAACATAACCTAACGTAACCTAACCTAACCTAACCTAACGTAACCTAGCCTAACCTAACCCAACCTAACCCAACCCAACCCAACCCAACAACACCCAACCCAACCTAACCTAACCTAACCTAACCTTACCTAACCTAACCAAATTATCCTTACCTAACCTAACCTAACCTAACGTAACCTAACCTAACCTAACGTAACCTAACCTAACCTAACGTAACCTAACCTAACCTAACCCAACCTAACCTAACCTAACCTAACCTAACCCAACTCAACCCAACCTAACCTAATCTAACCTAACCTAACCTAACCAAACCTAACCTAACCTAACCTAACCTAACCTAACCTAACCTAATCTAACGACGGTTGCAAGCGCTTTCACATTAAATATCGCAGTTCCCCACTTTTAATGGTGAAAAACACTGCATCTCAGTAATTGACATTGTTTAATGCGGTTTTACGACGGTTCATATCTTAACCTAACCTAACATTCGCACTTGTATCTAAAAACGCTCTATTACACTGTTTTGTTCACAATTACGATATTTGCATAACCTCACAGTTTTTCACCAACTTATTGCAGTACAGAACGCTTTATCTCGCTAAATGACATTGTTCTTTAAGGTTTCACGATGCTTGCATGCGCTTTAACGAGAATATCACAATATAGCAGTTTCGCACTTGTAACGGTAGAACACGCAGTATTTGGCTTGTTCATGCCGTTTTGTGTGCTTTCACAACATTTCACCTATCGCAGTTTAATACTCGCTATAAAACAACACTATCTCGTTAGATGACGTCGTTTTTGGTAGTTTCACGACGCTACCTAGCTTAAACTAACCTAACCTAACCTAACCTTCGCACTTCTATCGTTTGAAAACGTTTTACTCGCCACTTTACAATGTTTTCTACAAGATTACGACGGTTTCATGCGCTTTCACATTAGATATCGTAGTTCCCGACTTGTAATGTTGAAAAACACTACATCTCACTAAGTGACATTGTTTAATGCGGTTTTACGACGGTTGATATGTCAACCTAACCTAACATTCGCACTTGTATCTAAAGACGCTCAATTACACTGTTTCGTTCACAATTACGATATTTGCTTGACCTCACAGTTTCTCACCAACTTATTACAGTACAGAACGCTGTATCTCGCTAAATGACATCGTTCTTTAAGGTTTCACGATACTTGCATGCGCTTTACCGAGAATGTCACAACATAGCAGTTTCGCACTTGTAACGGTACAACACGCAGTATTTGGCTTGTTCATGCCGTTTTGTGTGCTTTCACAACATTTTACCTATCGCAGTTTCGTACTCGCAATAAAACAACACTATCTCGTTAGATGACGTCGTTTTTGGTGGTTTCACGACGCTACCTAGCTTAAACTAACATAACTCAACCTAACATAACCTTCGCACTTCTATCGTTAGAAAACGTTTTACTCGCTACTTTACATTGCTTTCTACAACATTACGACGGTTTCAAGCGCTTTCACATTAGATATCGCAGTTCCCAACTTGTAAAGGTGAAAAACACTGCATCTCACTAAGTGACATTGTTTATTGCGGTTTTACGACGGTTCATACCTTAACCTAACGTAACCTAACCTAACCTAACCCAACCTAACCTAACATAACCTAACCTAACCTAACCTAACCAAACCTAACCTAACGTAACCTAACCTAACCTAACCTAACCTAACGACGTTTGCAAGCGCTTTCACATTAGATATCGCAGTTCCCAACTTGTAATGGTGAAAAACACTGCATCTCACTAAGTGACATTGTTTAATGCGGTTTTACGACGGTTCATATCTTAACCTAACCTAACATTCGTACTTGTATTGAAAAACGCTCTATTACACTGTTTCGTTCACAATTACGATATTTGCATAACCTCACAGTTTTTCACCAACATATTGCAGTACAGAACGCTGTATCTCGCTAAATGACATTGTTCTTTAAGGTTTCACGATACTTGCATGCGCTTTACCGAGAATGTCACAACATAGCAGTTTCGCACTTGTAACGGTACAACACGCAGTATTTGGCTTGTTCATGCCGTTTTGTGTGCTTTCACAACATTTTACCTATCGCAGTTTCGTACTCGCAATAAAACAACACTATCTCGTTAGATGACGTCGTTTTTGGTGGTTTCACGACGCTACCTAGCTTAAACTAACATAACTCAAACTAACAGAACCTTCGCACTTCTATCGTTAGAAAACGTTTTATTCGCTACTTTACAATGTTTTCTACGAGATTACGACGGTTTCATGCGCTTTCACAATAGATATCGCAGTTCCCGACTTGTAATGGTGAAAAACACAGCATCTCACTAAGTGACATTGTTTAATGCGGTTTTAGCGCGGTTCATATCTTAACCTAACCTAACCTTACCTAAACCAACCTAACCTAACCAAACCTTACCTAACATACCCTAACCTAACCTAACCTAACCTAACCAAACCTAACCTAACCTAACCTAACCTAACCTAACCTAACGTAACCTAACCTAACCTAACCTAACCTAACCTAACGACGTTTGCAAGCGCTTTCACATTAGATATCGCAGTTCCCGACTTGTAATGGTGAAAAACACTGCATCTCACTAAGTGACATTGATTAATGCGGTTTTACGACGGTTCATATCTTAACCTAACCTAACATTCGCACTTGTATTAAAAAACGCTCTATTACACTGTTTCGTTCACAATTAGGATATTTGCATACCTCACAGTTTTTCACCAACTTATTGCAGTACAGAACGCTGTATCTCGCTAAATGACATCGTTCTTAAAGGTTTCACGATGCTTTCATGCGCTTTAACGAGAATATCACAACATAGCAGTTTCGCACTTGTAACGGTACAACACGCAGTATTTGGCTTGTTCATGCCGTTTTGTGTGCTTTCACAACATTTCACCTATCGCAGTTTCGTAGTCGCAATAAAACAACACTATCTCGTTAGATGACGTTGTTTTTGGTAGTTTCACGACGCTACCTAGCTTAAACTAACATAACTCAACCTAACATGACCTTCGCACTTCTATCGTTAGAAAACATTTTACTCGCTACTTTACATTGCTTTCTACAACATTACGACGGTTTCAAGCGCTTTCACATTAGATATCACAGTTCCCAACTTGTAAAGGTGAAAAACACTGCATCTCACTAAGTGACATTGTTTAATGCGGTTTTACGACGGTTCATATCTTAACCTAACCTAACATTCGCACTTGTATTAAAAAACGCTCTATTACACTGTTTCGTTCACAATTAGGATATTTGCATAACCTCACAGTTTTTCACCAACTTATTGCAGTACAGAACGCTGTATCTCGCTAAATGACATCGTTCTTTAAGGTTTCACGATGCTTGCATGCGCTTTAACGAGAATATCACAACATAGCAGTTTCGCACTTGTAACGGTACAACACGCAGTATTTGGCTTGTTCATGCCGTTTTGTGTGCTTTCACAACATTTCACCTATCGCAGTTTCGTACTCACAATAAAACAACACTATCTCGTTAGATGACGTTGTTTTTGGTAGTTTCACGACGCTACCTAGCTTAAACTAACATAACTCAACCTAACATGACCTTCGCACTTCTATCGTGAGAAAACGTTTTACTCGCTACTTTACATTGCTTTCTACAACATTACGACGGTTTCAAGCACTTTCACATTAGATATCACAGTTCCCAACTTGTAAAGGTGAAAAACACTGCATCTCACTAAGTGACATTGTTTAATGCGGTTTTACGACGGTTCATACCTTAACCTAACCTAACCTAACCTAACCTAACCTTACCTAACCTAACCTAACCTAACCCAACCCAACCCAACCCAACCTAACCCAACCCAACCTAACCTAACCTAACCTAAGCTAACCTAACCTAACCTAACCAAACCTAACCTAACCTAACTTAACCTAACCTAACGTAACCTAACCTAACCTATTCTAACGTAACCTAACCTTACCTGACCTAACCTAACCTAACGTAACCTAACCTAACCTAACATAACCTAACGTAACCTAACCTAACCTAACCTAACGTAACCTAACCTAACCTAACCCAACCTAACCCAACCCAACCCAACAACACCCAACCCAACCTAACCTAACCTAACCTAACCTTACCTAACCTAACGAAATTATCCTTACCTAACCTAACCTAACCAAATCTAACCTAACCTAACCTAACCTAACCTAACGACGGTTGCAAGCGCTTTCACATTATATATCGCAGTTCCCCACTTTTAATGGTGAAAAACACTGCATCTCAGTAATTGACATTGTTTAATGCGGTTTTACGACGGTTCATAACTTAACCTAACCTAACATTCGCACTTGTATCTAAAAACGCTCTATTACACTGTTTTGTTCACAATTACGATATTTGCATAACCTCACAGTTTTTCACCAACATATTGCAGTACAGAACGCTGTATCTCGCTAAATGACATTGTTCTTTAAGGTTTCACGATGCTTGCATGCGCTTTAACGAGAATATCACAATATAGCAGTTTCGCACTTGTAACGGTAGAACACGCAGTATTTCGCTTGTTCATGCCGTTTTGTGTGCATTCACAACATTTCACCTATCGCAGTTTAATACTCGCAATAAAACAACACTATCTCGTTAGATGACGTCGTTTTTGGTAGTTTCACGACGCTACATAGCTTAAACTAACATAACTCAAGCTAACCTTCGCACTTCTATCGTTAGAAAACGTTTTACTCGCAACTTTACAATGTTTTCTACAAGATTACGACGGTTTCATGCGCTTTCACATTAGATATCGTAGTTCCCGACTTGTAATGGTGAAAAACACAGCATCTCACTAAGTGACATTGTTTAATGCGGTTTTAGCGCGGTTCATATCTTAACCTAACGTAACCTAACCTAACCTAACCCAACCTAACCTAACATAACCTAACCTAACCTAACCTAACCAAACCTAACCTAACGTAACCTAACCTAACCTAACCTAACCTAACCTAACCTAACGACGTTTGCAAGCGTTTTCACATTAGATATCGCAGTTCCCAACTTGTAATGGTGAAAAACACTGCATCTCACTAAGTGACATTGTTTAATGCGGTTTTACGACGGTTCATATCTTAACCTAACCTAACATTCGTACTTGTATTGAAAAACGCTCTATTACACTGTTTCGTTCACAATTACGATATTTGCATAACCTCACAGTTTTTCACCAACATATTGCAGTACAGAACGCTGTATCTCGCTAAATGACATTGTTCTTTAAGGTTTCACGATACTTGCATGCGCTTTACCGAGAATGTCACAACATAGCAGTTTCGCACTTGTAACGGTACAACACGCAGTATTTGGCTTGTTCATGCCGTTTTGTGTGCTTTCACAACATTTTACCTATCGCAGTTTCGTACTCGCAATAAAACAACACTATCTCGTTAGATGACGTCGTTTTTGGTGGTTTCACGACGCTACCTAGCTTAAACTAACATAACTCAAACTAACAGAACCTTCGCACTTCTATCGTTAGAAAACGTTTTATTCGCTACTTTACAATGTTTTCTACAAGATTACGACGGTTTCATGCGCTTTCACATTAGATATCGCAGTTCCCGACTTGTAATGGTGAAAAACACAGCATCTCACTAAGTGACATTGTTTAATGCGGTTTTAGCGCGGTTCATATCTTAACCTAACCTAACCTTACCTAAACCAACCTAACCTAACCTAACCTAACCTAACCAAACCTTACCTAACATACCCTAACCTAACCTAACCTAACCTAACCAAACCTAACCTAACCTAACCTAACCTAACCTAACGTAACCTAACCTAACCTAACCTAACCTAACCTAACCTAACGACGTTTGCAAGCGCTTTCACATTAGATATCGCAGTTCCCGACTTGTAATGGTGAAAAACACTGCATCTCACTAAGTGACATTGATTAATGCGGTTTTACGACGGTTCATATCTTAACCTAACCTAACATTCGCACTTGTATTAAAAAACGCTCTATTACACTGTTTCGTTCACAATTAGGATATTTGCATAACCTCACAGTTTTTCACCAACTTATTGCAGTACAGAACGCTGTATCTCGCTAAATGACATCGTTCTTAAAGGTTTCACGATGCTTTCATGCGCTTTAACGAGAATATCACAACATAGCAGTTTCGCACTTGTAACGGTACAACACGCAGTATTTGGCTTGTTCATGCCGTTTTGTGTGCTTTCACAACATTTCACCTATCGCAGTTTCGTAGTCGCAATAAAACAACACTATCTCGTTAGATGACGTCGTTTTTGGTGGTTTCACGACGCTACCTAGCTTAAACTAACATAACTCAACCTAACATGACCTTCGCACTTCTATCGTTAGAAAACGTTTTACTCGCTACTTTACATTGCTTTCTACAACATTACGACGGTTTCAAGCGCTTTCACATTAGATATCACAGTTCCCAACTTGTAAAGGTGAAAAACACTGCATCTCACTAAGTGACATTGTTTAATGCGGTTTTACGACGGTTCATATCTTAACCTAACCTAACATTCGCAATTGTATTAAAAAACGCTCTATTACACTGTTTCGTTCACAATTAGGATATTTGCATAACCTCACAGTTTTTCACCAACTTATTGCAGTACAGAACGCTGTATCTCGCTAAATGACATCGTTCTTTAAGGTTTCACGATGCTTGCATGCGCTTTAACGAGAATATCACAACATAGCAGTTTCGCACTTGTAACGGTACAACACGCAGTATTTGGCTTGTTCATGCCGTTTTGTGTGCTTTCACAACATTTCACCTATTGCAGTTTCGTACTCACAATAAAACAACACTATCTCGTTAGATGACGTTGTTTTTGGTAGTTTCACGACGCTACCTAGCTTAAACTAACATAACTCAACCTAACATGACCTTCGCACTTCTATCGTGAGAAAACGTTTTACTCGCTACTTTACATTGCTTTCTACAACATTACGACGGTTTCAAGCACTTTCACATTAGATATCACAGTTCCCAACTTGTAAAGGTGAACAACACTGCATCTCACTCAGTGACATTGTTTAATGCGGTTTTACGACGGTTCATACCTTAACCTAACCTAACCTAACCTAACCTAACCTTACCTAACCTAACCTAACCTAACCCAACCCAACCCAACCCAACCTAACCTAACCTAAGCTAACCTAACCTAACCTAACCAAACCTAACCTAACCTAACTTAACCTAACCTAACGTAACCTAACCTAACCTATTCTAACGTAACCTAACCTTACCTGACCTAACCTAACCTAACGTAACCTAACCTAACCTAACATAACCTAACGTAACCTAACCTAACCTAACCTAACGTAACCTAACCTAACCTAACCCAACCTAACCCAACCCAACCCAACAACACCCAACCCAACCTAACCAAACCTAACCTAACCTTACCTAACCTAACGAAATTATCCTTACCTAACCTAACCTAACCTAACGTAACCTAACCTAACCTAACCTAACGTAACCTAACCTAACCCAACCTAACCTAACCTAACCTAACCTAACCCAACTCAAACCAACCTAACCTAATCTAACCTAACCTAACCTAACCTAACCAAATCTAACCTAACCTAACCTAACCTAACCTAACGACGGTTGCAAGCGCTTTCACATTAAATATCGCAGTTCCCCACTTTTAATGGTGAAAAACACTGCATCTCAGTAATTGACATTGTTTAATGCGGTTTTACGACGGTTCATAACTTAACCTAACCTAACATTCGCACTTGTATCTAAAAACGCTCTATTACACTGTTTTGTTCACAATTACGATATTTGCATAACCTCACAGTTTTTCACCAACATATTGCAGTACAGAACGCTGTATCTCGCTAAATGACATTGTTCTTTAAGGTTTCACGATGCTTGCATGCGCTTTAACGAGAATATCACAATATAGCAGTTTCGCACTTGTAACGGTAGAACACGCAGTATTTCGCTTGTTCATGCCGTTTTGTGTGCATTCACAACATTTCACCTATCGCAGTTTAATACTCGCAATAAAACAACACTATCTCGTTAGATGACGTCGTTTTTGGTAATTTCACGACGCTACATAGCTTAAACTAACATAACTCAAGCTAACCTTCGCACTTCTATCGTTAGAAAACGTTTTACTCGCAACTTTACAATGTTTTCTACAAGATTACGACGGTTTCATGCGCTTTCACATTAGATATCGCAGTTCCCAACTTGTAATGGTGAAAAACACTGCATCTCACTAAGTGACATTGTTTAATGCGGTTTTACGACGGTTCATATCTTAACCTAACCTAACATTCGTACTTGTATTGAAAAACGCTCTATTACACTGTTTCGTTCACAATTACGATATTTGCATAACCTCACAGTTTTTCACCAACATATTGCAGTACAGAACGCTGTATCTCGCTAAATGACATTGTTCTTTAAGGTTTCACGATACTTGCATGCGCTTTACCGAGAATGTCACAACATAGCAGTTTCGCACTTGTAACGGTACAACACGCAGTATTTGGCTTGTTCATGCCGTTTTGTGTGCTTTCACAACATTTTACCTATCGCAGTTTCGTACTCGCAATAAAACAACACTATCTCGTTAGATGACGTCGTTTTTGGTGGTTTCACGACGCTACCTAGCTTAAACTAACATAACTCAAACTAACAGAACCTTCGCACTTCTATCGTTAGAAAACGTTTTATTCGCTACTTTACAATGTTTTCTACAAGATTACGACGGTTTCATGCGCTTTCACAATAGATATCGCAGTTCCCGACTTGTAATGGTGAAAAACACAGCATCTCACTAAGTGACATTGTTTAATGCGGTTTTAGCGCGGTTCATATCTTAACCTAACCTAACCTTACCTAAACCAACCTAACCTAACCTAACCTAACCAAACCTTACCTAACATACCCTAACCTAACCTAACCTAACCTAACCAAACCTAACCTAACCTAACCTAACCTAACCTAACCTAACGTAACCTAACCTAACCTAACCTAACCTAACCTAACCTAACGACGTTCGCAAGCGCTTTCACATTAGATATCGCAGTTCCCGACTTGTAATGGTGAAAAACACTGCATCTCACTAAGTGACATTGATTAATGCTTTTTTACGACGGTTCATATCTTAACCTAACCTAACATTCGCACTTGTATTAAAAAACGCTCTATTACACTGTTTCGTTCACAATTAGGATATTTGCATAACCTCACAGTTTTTCACCAACTTATTGCAGTACAGAACGCTGTATCTCGCTAAATGACATCGTTCTTAAAGGTTTCACGATGCTTTCATGCGCTTTAACGAGAATATCACAACATAGCAGTTTCGCACTTGTAACGGTACAACACGCAGTATTTGGCTTGTTCATGCCGTTTTGTGTGCTTTCACAACATTTCACCTATCGCAGTTTCGTAGTCGCAATAAAACAACACTATCTCGTTAGATGACGTCGTTTTTGGTGGTTTCACGACGCTACCTAGCTTAAACTAACATAACTCAACCTAACATGACCTTCGCACTTCTATCGTTAGAAAACGTTTTACTCGCTACTTTACATTGCTTTCTACAACATTACGACGGTTTCAAGCGCTTTCACATTAGATATCACAGTTCCCAACTTGTAAAGGTGAAAAACACTGCATCTCACTAAGTGACATTGTTTAATGCGGTTTTACGACGGTTCATATCTTAACCTAACCTAACATTCGCACTTGTATTAAAAAACGCTCTATTACACTGTTTCGTTCACAATTAGGATATTTGCATAACCTCACAGTTTTTCACCAACTTATTGCAGTACAGAACGCTGTATCTCGCTAAATGACATCGTTCTTTAAGGTTTCACGATGCTTGCATGCGCTTTAACGAGAATATCACAACATAGCAGTTTCGCACTTGTAACGGTACAACACGCAGTATTTGGCTTGTTCATGCCGTTTTGTGTGCTTTCACAACATTTCACCTATTGCAGTTTCGTACTCACAATAAAACAACACTATCTCGTTAGATGACGTTGTTTTTGGTAGTTTCACGACGCTACCTAGCTTAAACTAACATAACTCAACCTAACATGACCTTCGCACTTCTATCGTGAGAAAACGTTTTACTCGCTACTTTACATTGCTTTCTACAACATTACGACGGTTTCAAGCACTTTCACATTAGATATCACAGTTCCCAACTTGTAAAGGTGAACAACACTGCATCTCACTCAGTGACATTGTTTAATGCGGTTTTACGACGGTTCATACCTTAACCTAACCTAACCTAACCTAACCTAACCTTACCTAACCTAACCTAACCTAACCCAACCCAACCCAACCCAACCTAACCCAACCCAACCCAACCTAACCTAACCTAAGCTAACCTAACCTAACCTAACCAAACCTAACCTAACCTAACTTAACCTAACCTAACGTAACCTAACCTAACCTATTCTAACGTAACCTAACCTTACCTGACCTAACCTAACCTAACGTAACCTAACCTAACCTAACATAACCTAACGTAACCTAACCTAACCTAACCTAACGTAACCTAACCTAACCTAACCCAACCTAACCCAACCCAACCCAACAACACCCAACCCAACCTAACCTAACCTAACCTAACCTTACCTAACCTAACGAAATTATCCTTACCTAACCTAACCTAACCTAACGTAACCTAACCTAACCTAACCTAACGTAACCTAACCTAACCCAACCTAACCTAACCTAACCTAACCTAACCCAACTCAAACCAACCTAACCTAATCTAACCTAACCTAACCTAACCTAACCAAATCTAACCTAACCTAACCTAACCTAACCTAACGACGGTTGCAAGCGCTTTCACATTAAATATCGCAGTTCCCCACTTTTAATGGTGAAAAACACTGCATCTCAGTAATTGACATTGTTTAATGTGGTTTTACGACGGTTCATATCTTAACCTAACCTAACATTCGCACTTGTATCTAAAAACGCTCTATTACACTGTTTTGTTCACAATTACGATACTTGCATAACCTCACAGTTTTTCACCAACTTATTGCAGTACAGAACGCTGTATCTCGCTAAATGACATTGTTCTTTAAGGTTTCACGATGCTTGCATGCGCTTTAACGAGAATATCACAATATAGCAGTTTCGCAATTGTAACGGTAGAACACGCAGTATTCGGCTTGTTCATGCCGTTTTGTGTGCTTTCACAACATTTCACCTATCGCAGTTTAATACTCGCTATCTAACAACACTATCTCGTTAGATGACGTCATTTTTGGTAGTTTCACGACGCTACCTAGCTTAAACTAACCTAACCAAACCTAACCTTCGCACTTCTATCGTTAGAAAACGTTTTACTCGCCACTTTACAATGTTTTCTACAAGATTACGACGGTTTCATGCGCTTTCACATTAGATATCGTAGTTCCCGACTTGTAATGTTGAAAAACACTATATCTCACTAAGTGACATTGTTTAATGCGGTTTTACGACGGTTGATATGTCAACCTAACCTAACATTCGCACTTGTATCTAAAGACGCTCAATTACACTGTTTCGTTCACAATTACGATATTTGCTTGACCTCACAGTTTCTCACCAACTTATTACAGTACAGAACGCTGTATCTCGCTAAATGACATCATTCTTTAAGGTTTCACGATGCTTGCATGCGCTTTAACGAGAATATCACAACATAGCAGTTTCGCACTTGTAACGGTACAACACGCAGTATTTGGCTTGTTCATGACGTTTTGTGTGCTTTCACAACATTTCACCTATCGCAGTTTCGTACTCGCAATAAAACAACACTATCTCGTTAGATGACGTCGTTTTTGGTGGTTTCACGACGCTACCTAGCTTAAACTAACATAACTCAACCTAACATAACCTTCGGACTTCTATCGTTAGAAAACGTTTTACTCGCTACTTTACATTGCTTTCTACAACATTACGACGGTTTCAAGCGCTTTCACATTAGATATCGCAGTTCCCAACTTGTAAAGGTGAAAAACACTGCATCTCACTAAGTGACATTGTTTAACGCGGTTTTACGACGGTTCATACCTTAACCTAACGTAACCTAACCTAACTTAACCTAACCTTACCTAACCTAACCTAACCTAACCCAACCCAACCCAACCTAACCTAACCTAACCCAACCTAACCCAACCCAACCCAACCAAACCAACCCTAAGCTAACCTAACCTAACCTAACCAAACCTAACCTAACCTAACCTAACCTAACGTAACCTAACCTAACCTAACCTATTCTAACGTAACCTAACCTTACCTGATCTAACCTAACCTAACGTAACCTAACCTAACCTAACATAACCTAACGTAACCTAACCTAACCTAACCTAACCTAACGTAACGTAACCTAACCTAACCAAACCTAACCCAACCCAACCCAACCCAACAACACCCACCCCAACCTAACCTAACCTAACCTAACCTTACCTAACCTAACCAAATTATCCTAACCTAACCTAACCTAACCTAATGTAACCTAACCTAACCTAACCTAACCTAACGTAACCTAACCTAACCTAACGTAACCTAACCTAACCTAACCTAACCCAACGTAACCTAACCTAACCTAACCTAACCCAACTCAACCCAACCTAACCTAATCTAACCTAACCTAACCTAACCTAACCAAACCTAACCTAACCCAACCTAACCTAACCTAACCTAACCAAACCTAACCTAACCTAGCCTAACGTAACCTAACCTAACCTAACCAAACCTAACCTAACCTAACGACGTTTACAAGCGCTTTCACATTAGATATCGCAGTTCCCGACTTGTAATGGTGAAAAACACTGCATCTCACTAAGTGACATTGTTTAATGCGGTTTTACGACGGTTCATATCTTAACCTAACTTAAGATTCGCACTTGTATTGAAAAACGCTCTATTACACTGTTTCGTTCACAATTACAATATTTGCATAACCTCACAGTTTTTCACCAACTTATTGCAGTACAGAACGCTGTATCTCGCTAAATGACATCGTTCTTTAAGGTTTCACGATGCTTGCATGCGCTTTAACGAGAATATCACATTATAGCAGTTACGCACTTGTAACGGTACAACACGCAGTATCTGGCTTGTTTATGCCGTTTTGTGTACTTTCACAACATTTCACCCATTGCAGTTTCGTACATGCAATAAAACAACACTATCTCGTTAGATGACGTCCTTTTTGGTGGTCTCACGACGCTACATAGCCTAAACTAACATAAGTCAACCTAATATAACCTTCGCACTTCTATCGTTAGAAAACGTTTTACTCGCTACTTTACAATGCTCTCTACAACATTACGACAGTTTCATGCGCTTTCACAATAGATATCGCAGTTCCCGACTTGTAATGGTGAAAAACACTGCATCTCACTTAGTGACATTGTTTCATGCGGTTTTACGACGGTTCATATCTTAACCTAACCTAACGTTCGCGCTTGTATCTCAAAACGCTCTATTACACTGTTTCGTTCACAATTACGATATTTGCATGACCTCACAGTTTTTCACCAACTTATTACAGTACAGAACGCTGTCTCTCGCTAAATGACATCATGCTTTAAGGTTTCACGATGCTTGCATGCGCTTTAACGAGAATATCACAACATAGCAGTTTCGCACTTGTAACGGTAGAACACGCAGTATTTGGCTTGTTCATGCCGTTTTGTGTGCTTTCACAACATTTCACCTATTGCAGTTTCGTACATGAAATAAAACAATTATATCTCGTTAGATGACGTCCTTTTTGGTGGTTTCACGACGCTACCTAGCTTAAACTAACATAATTCAACCTAACATAACCTTCGCACTTCTATCGTTAGAAAACGTTTTACTCGCTACTTTACAATGCTCTCTACAACATTTCGACGGTTTCATGCGCTTTCACATCAGATATCGATGTTCCCGACTTGTAATGGTGAAAAACACTGCATCTCACAAAGTGACATTGTTTAATGCGGTTTTACGACGGTTCATATCTTAACCTAACCCAACATTCGCGCATGTATCTCAAAAAAACGCTCTATTACACTGTTTCGTTCACAATTACGATATTTGCATGACCTCACAGTTTTTCACCAACTTATTACAGTACAGAACGCTGTCTCTCGCTAAATGACATCATTCTTTAAGGTTTCACGATGCTTGCATGCGCTTTAACGAGAATATCACAACATAGCAGTTTCGCACTTGTAACGGTACAACACGCAGTATTTGGCTTGTTCATGCCGTTTTGTGTGCTTTCACAACATTTCACCTATCGCAGTTTCGTACTCGCAATAAAACAACACTATCTCGTTAGATGACGTCGTTTTTGGTAGTTTCACGACGCTACCTAGCTTAAACTAACCTAACCTTCGCACTTCTATCGTTAGAAAACGTTTTATTCGCTGCTTTACAATGTTTTCTACAAGATTACGACGGTTTCATGCGCTTTCACATTAGATATCGCAGTTCCCGACTTGTAATGGTGAAAAACACAGCATCTCACTAAGTGACATTGTTTAATGCGGTTTTAGCGCGGTTCATATCTTAACCTAACCTAACCTAACCTAACCCAACCTAACCTAACCTTACTTAACCCAACCTAACCCAACCTAACCTAACCTAACCTAACCTAACCAAACCTTACCTAACATTACCTAACCTAACCTAACCTAACCTAACCAAACCTAACCTAACCTAACCTAACGTAACCTAACCTAACCTAACCTAACCTAACGACGTTTGCAAGCGCTTTCCCATTAGATATCGCAGTTCCCGACTTGTAATGGTGAAAAACACTGCATCTCACTAAGTGACATTGTTTAATGTGGTTTTACGACGGTTCATATCTTAACCTAACTTATGATTCGCACTTGTATTGAAAAACGCTCTATTACACTGTTTCGTTCACAATTACGATATTTGCATAACCTCACAATTTTTCACCAACTTATTGCAGTACAGAACGCTGTATCTCGCTAAATGACATCGTTCTTTAAGGTTTCACGATGCTTGCATGCGCTTTAACGAGAATATCACATTATCGCAGTTTCGCACTTGTAACGGTACAACACGCAGTATCTGGCTTGTTCATGCCGTTTTGTGTACTTTCACAACATTTCACCTATTGCAGTTTCGTACATGCAATAAAACAACACTATCTCGTTAGATGACGTCCTTTTTGGTGGTCTCACGACGCTACATAACTTAAACTAACATAACTCAACCTAATATAACCTTCGCACTTCTATCGTTAGAAAATGTTTTACTCGCTACTTTACATTGCTTTCTACAACATTACGATGGTTTCAAGCGCTTTCACATTAGATATCACAGTTCCCAACTTGTAAAGGTGAAAAACACTGCATCTCACTAAGTGACATTGTTTAATGCGGTTTTACGACAGTTCATACCTTAACCTAACCTAACCTAACCTAACCTAACCTTACCTAACCTAACCTAACCTAACCTAACCCAACCCAACCCAACCTAACCTAACCTAACCTAACCCAACCTAACCTAACCTAACCTAACCTAACCTAACCCAACCTAACCCAACCCAACCCAACCTAACCTAACCTAAGCTAACCTAACCAAACCTAACCTAACCTAACTTAACCTAACCTAACGTAACCTAACCTAACCTATTCTAACGTAACCTAACCTTACCTGACCTAACCTAACCTAACGTAACCTAACCTAACCTAACATAACCTAACGTAACCTAACCTAACCTAACCTAACGTAACCTAGCCTAACCTAACCCAACCCAACCCAACAACACCCAACCCAACCTAACCTAACCTAACCTAACCTTACCTAACCTAACCAAATTATCCTTACCTAACCTAACCTAACCTAACGTAACCTAACCTAACCTAACGTAACCTAACCTAACCTAACGTAACCTAACCTAACCTAACCCAACCTAACCTAACCTAACCTAACCTAACCCAACTCAACCCAACCTAACCTAATCTAACCTAACCTAACCTAACCTAACCAAACCTAACCTAACCTAACCTAACCTAATCTAACGACGGTTGCAAGCGCTTTCACATTAAATATCGCAGTTCCCCACTTTTAATGGTGAAAAACACTGCATCTCAGTAATTGACATTGTTTAATGCGGTTTTACGACGGTTCATATCTTAACCTAACCTAACATTCGCACTTGTATCTAAAAACGCTCTATTACACTGTTTTGTTCACAATTACGATATTTGCATAACCTCACAGTTTTTCACCAACTTATTGCAGTACAGAACGCTGTATCTCGCTAAATGACATTGTTCTTTAAGGTTTCACGATGCTTGCATGCGCTTTAACGAGAATATCACAATATAGCAGTTTCGCACTTGTAACGGTAGAACACGCAGTATTTGGCTTGTTCATGCCGTTTTGTGTGCTTTCACAACATTTCACCTATCGCAGTTTAATACTCGCTATAAAACAACACTATCTCGTTAGATGACGTCGTTTTTGGTAGTTTCACGACGCTACCTAGCTTAAACTAACCTAACCTAACCTAACCTTCGCACTTCTATCGTTTGAAAACGTTTTACTCGCCACTTTACAATGTTTTCTACAAGATTACGACGGTTTCATGCGCTTTCACATTAGATATCGTAGTTCCCGACTTGTAATGTTGAAAAACACTACATCTCACTAAGTGACATTGTTTAATGCGGTTTTACGACGGTTGATATGTCAACCTAACCTAACATTCGCACTTGTATCTAAAGACGCTCAATTACACTGTTTCGTTCACAATTACGATATTTGCTTGACCTCACAGTTTCTCACCAACTTATTACAGTACAGAACGCTGTATCTCGCTAAATGACATCGTTCTTTAAGGTTTCACGATACTTGCATGCGCTTTACCGAGAATGTCACAACATAGCAGTTTCGCACTTGTAACGGTACAACACGCAGTATTTGGCTTGTTTATGCCGTTTTGTGTGCTTTCACAACATTTCACCTATCGCAGTTTCGTAGTCGCAATAAAACAACACTATCTCGTTAGATGACGTTGTTTTTGGTAGTTTCACGACGCTACCTAGCTTAAACTAACATAACTCAACCTAACATGACCTTCGCACTTCTATCGTTAGAAAACGTTTTACTCGCTACTTTACATTGCTTTCTACAACATTACGACGGTTTCAAGCGCTTTCACATTAGATATCGCAGTTCCCAATTTGTAAAGGTGAAAAACACTGCATCTCACTAAGTGACATTGTTTAACGCGGTTTTACGACGGTTCATACCTTAACCTAACGTAACCTAACCTAACTTAACCTAACCTTACCTAACCTAACCTAACCTAACCCAACCCAACCCAACCTAACCTAACCTAACCCAACCTAACCCAACCCAACCCAACCAAACCAACCCTAAGCTAACCTAACCTAACCTAACCAAACCTAACCTAACCTAACCTAACCTAACGTAACCTAACCTAACCTAACCTATTCTAACGTAACCTAACCTTACCTGATCTAACCTAACCTAACGTAACCTAACCTAACCTAACATAACCTAACGTAACCTAACCTAACCTAACCTAACGTAACGTAACCTAACCTAACCAAACCTAACCCAACCCAACCCAACCCAACAACACCCACCCCAACCTAACCTAACCTAACCTAACCTTACCTAACCTAACCAAATTATCCTTACCTAACCTAACCTAACCTAACCTAACGTAACCTAACCTAACCTAACGTAACCTAACCTAACCTAACGTAACCTAACCTAACCTAACCTAACCTAACCCAACGTAACCTAACCTAACCTAACCTAACCCAACTCAACCCAACCTAACCTAATCTAACCTAACCTAACCTAACCTAACCAAACCTAACCTAACCCAACCTAACCTAACCTAACCTAACCAAACCTAACCTAACCTAGCCTAACGTAACCTAACCTAACCTAACCAAACCTAACCTAACCTAACGACGTTTACAAGCGCTTTCACATTAGATATCGCAGTTCCCGACTTGTAATGGTGAAAAACACTGCATCTCACTAAGTGACATTGTTTAATGCGGTTTTACGACGGTTCATATCTTAACCTAACTTAAGATTCGCACTTGTATTGAAAAACGCTCTATTACACTGTTTCGTTCACAATTACAATATTTGCATAACCTCACAGTTTTTCACCAACTTATTGCAGTACAGAACGCTGTATCTCGCTAAATGACATCGTTCTTTAAGGTTTCACGATGCTTGCATGCGCTTTAACGAGAATATCACATTATAGCAGTTACGCACTTGTAACGGTACAACACGCAGTATCTGGCTTGTTTATGCCGTTTTGTGTACTTTCACAACATTTCACCTATTGCAGTTTCGTACATGCAATAAAACAACACTATCTCGTTAGATGACGTCCTTTTTGGTGGTCTCACGACGCTACATAGCCTAAACTAACATAAGTCAACCTAATATAACCTTCGCACTTCTATCGTTAGAAAACGTTTTACTCGCTACTTTACAATGCTCTCTACAACATTACGACTGTTTCATGCGCTTTCACAATAGATATCGCAGTTCCCGACTTGTAATGGTGAAAAACACTGCATCTCACTTAGTGACATTGTTTCATGCGGTTTTACGACGGTTCATATCTTAACCTAACCTAACGTTCGCGCTTGTATCTCAAAACGCTCTATTACACTGTTTCGTTCACAATTACGATATTTGCATGACCTCACAGTTTTTCACCAACTTATTACAGTACAGAACGCTGTCTCTCGCTAAATGACATCATGCTTTAAGGTTTCACGATGCTTGTATGCGCTTTAACGAGAATATCACAACATAGCAGTTTCGCACTTGTAACGGTAGAACACGCAGTATTTGGCTTGTTCATGCCGTTTTGTGTGCTTTCACAACATTTCACCTATTGCAGTTTCGTACATGAAATAAAACAATTATATCTCGTTAGATGACGTCCTTTTTGGTGGTTTCACGACGCTACCTAGCTTAAACTAACATAATTCAACCTAACATAACCTTCCCACTTCTATCGTTAGAAAACGTTTTACTCGCTACTTTACAATGCTCTCTACAACATTTCGACGGTTTCATGCGCTTTCACATCAGATATCGATGTTCCCGACTTGTAATGGTGAAAAACACTGGATCTCACAAAGTGACATTGTTTAATGCGGTTTTACGACGGTTCATATCTTAACCTAACCCAACATTCGCGCATGTATCTCAAAAAAACGCTCTATTACACTGTTTCGTTCACAATTACGATATTTGCATGACCTCACAGTTTTTCACCAACTTATTACAGTACAGAACGCTGTCTCTCGCTAAATGACATCATTCTTTAAGGTTTCACGATGCTTGCATGCGCTTTAACGAGAATATCACAACATTGCAGTTTCGCACTTGTAACGGTACAACACGCAGTATTTGGCTTGTTCATGCCGTTTTGTGTGCTTTCACAACATTTCACCTATCGCAGTTTCGTACTCGCAATAAAACAACACTATCTCGTTAGATGACGTAGTTTTTGGTAGTTTCACGACGCTACCTAGCTTAAACTAACCTAACCTTCGCACTTCTATCGTTAGAAAACGTTTTATTCGCTGCTTTACAATGTTTTCTACAAGATTACGACGGTTTCATGCGCTTTCACATTAGATATCACAGTTCCCAACTTGTAAAGGTGAAAAACACTGCATCTCACTAAGTGACATTGTTTAATGCGGTTTTGCGACGGTTCATACCTTAACCTAACCTAACCTAACCTAACCTAACCTTACCTAACCTAACCTAACCTAACCCAACCCAACCCAACCTAACCTAACCTAACCTAACCTAACCCAACCTAACCCAACCAAACCCAACCTAACCTAACCTAAGCTAACCTAACCAAACCTAACCTAACCTAACTTAACCTAACCTAACGTAACCTAACCTAACCTATTCTAACGTAACCTAACCTTACCTGACCTAACCTAACCTAACGTAACCTAACCTAACCTAACATAACCTAACGTAACCTAACCTAACCTAACGTAACCTAACCTAACCTAACCCAACCTAACCCAACCCAACCCAACCCAACAACACCCAACCCAACCTAACCTAACCTAACCTAACCTTACCTAACCTAACCAAATTATCCTTACCTAACCTAACCTAACCTAACGTAACCTAACCTAACCTAACCTAACGTAACCTAACCTAACCTAACGTAACCTAACCTAACCTAACCCAACCTAACCTAACCTAACCTAACCCAACTCAACCCAACCTAACCTAATCTAACCTAACCTAACCTAACCTAACCAAACCTAACCTAACCTAACCTAACCTAACCTAACCTAATCTAACGACGGTTGCAAGCGCTTTCACATTAAATATCGCAGTTCCCCACTTTTAATGGTGAAAAACACTGCATCTCAGTAATTGACATTGTTTAATGCGGTTTTACGACGGTTCATATCTTAACCTAACCTAACATTCGCACTTGTATCTAAAAACGCTCTATTACACTGTTTTGTTCACAATTACGATTTTGCATAACCTCACAGTTTTTCACCAACTTATTGCAGTACAGAACGCTGTATCTCGCTAAATGACATCGTTCTTAAAGGTTTCACGATGCTTTCATGCGCTTTAACGAGAATATCACAACATAGCAGTTTCGCACTTGTAACGGTACAACACGCAGTATTTGGCTTGTTCATGCCGTTTTGTCTGCTTTCACAACATTTCACCTATCGCAGTTTCGTACTCGCAATAAAACAACACTATCTCGTTAGATGACGTCGTTTTTGGTAGTTTCACGACGCTACCTAGCTTAAACTAACCTAACCTTCGCACTTCTATCGTTAGAAAACGTTTTATTCGCTGCTTTACAATGTTTTCTACAAGGTTACGACGGTTTCATGCGCTTTCACATTAGATATCGCAGTTCCCGACTTGTAATGGTGAAAAACACAGCATCTCACTAAGTGACATTGTTTAATGCGGTTTTAGCGCGGTTCATATCTTAACCTAACCTAACCTAACCTAACCCAACCTAACCTAACCTTACTTAACCCAACCTAACCCAACCTAACCTAACCTAACCTAACCAAACCTTACCTAACCTAACCTAACCTAACCTAACCTAACCAAACCTAACCTAACCTAACCTAACGTAACCTAACCTAACCTAACCTAACCTAACGACGTCTGCAAGCGCTTTCCCATTAGATATCGCAGTTCCCGACTTGTAATGGTGAAAAACACTGCATCTCACTAAGTGACATTTTTTAATGCGGTTTTACGACGGTTCATATCTTAACCTAACTTATGATTCGCACTTGTATTGAAAAACGCTCTATTACACTGTCTCGTTCACAATTACGATATTTGCATAACCTCACAGTTTTTCACCAACTTATTGCAGTACAGAACGCTGTATCTCGCTAAATGACATCGTTCTTTAAGGTTTCACGATGCTTGCATGCGCTTTAACGAGAATATCACATTATCGCAGTTTCGCACTTGTAACGGTACAACACGCAGTATCTGGCTTGTTCATGCCGTTTTGTGTACTTTCACAACATTTCACCTATTGCAGTTTCGTACATGCAATAAAACAACACTATCTCGCTAGATGACGTCCTTTTTGGTGGTCTCACGACGCTACATAACTTAAACTAACATAACTCAACCTAATATAACCTTCGCACTTCTATCGTTAGAAAATGTTTTACTCGCTACTTTACATTGCTTTCTACAACATTACGATGGTTTCAAGCGCTTTCACATTAGATATCACAGTTCCCAACTTGTAAAGGTAAAAAACACTGCATCTCACTAAGTGACATTGTTTAATGCGGTTTTACGACGGTTCATACCTTAACCTAACCTAACCTAACCTAACCTAACCTTACCTAACCTAACCTAACCTAACCTAACCCAACCCAACCTAACCTAACCTAACCTAACCTAACCCAACCTAACCTAACCTAACCTAACCCAACCTAACCCAACCCAACCCAACCCAACCTAACCTAACCTAAGCTAACCTAACCAAACCTAACCTGACCTAACTTAACCTAACCTAACGTAACCTAACCTAACCTATTCTAACGTAACCTAACCTTACCTGACCTAACCTAACCTAACGTAACCTAACCTAACCTAACATAACCTAACGTAACCTAACCTAACCTAACCTAACGTAACCTAACCTAACCTAACCCAACCTAACCCAACCCAACCCAACCCAACAACACCCAACCCAACCTAACCTAACCTAACCTAACCTAACCTTACCTAACCTAACCAAAGTATCCTTACCTAACCTAACCTAACCTAACCTAACCTAACCTAACCTAACGTAACCTAACCTAACCTAACGTAACCTAACCTAACCTAACCCAACCTAACCTAACCTAACCTAACCCAACTCAACCCAACCTAACCTAATCTAACCTAACCTAACCTAACCTAACCAAACCTAACCTAACCTAACCTAACCTAACCTAATCTAACGACGGTTGCAAGCGCTTTCACATTAGATATCGCAGTTCCCAACTTGTAAAGGTGAAAAACACTGCATCTCACTAAGTGACATTGTTTATTGCGGTTTTACGACGGTTCATACCTTAACCTAACGTAACCTAACCTAACCTAACCCAACCTAACCTAACATAACCTAACCTAACCTAACCTAACCAAACCTAACCTAACGTAACCTAACCTAACCTAACCTAACCTAACCTAACGACGTTTGCAAGCGCTTTCACATTAGATATCGCAGTTCCCAACTTGTAATGGTGAAAAACACTGCATCTCACTAAGTGACATTGTTTAATGCGGTTTTACGACGGTTCATATCTTAACCTAACCTAACACTCGTACTTGTATTGAAAAACGCTCTATTACACTGTTTCGTTCACAATTACGATATTTGCATAACCTCACAGTTTTTCACCAACATATTGCAGTACAGAACGCTGTATCTCGCTAAATGACATTGTTCTTTAAGGTTTCACGATGCTTGCATGCGCTTTAACGAGAATATCACAATATAGCAGTTTCGCACTTGTAACGGTAGAACACGCAGTATTTGGCTTGTTCATGCCGTTTTGTGTGCATTCACAACATTTCCCCTATCGCAGATTAATACTCGCAATAAAACAACACTATCTCGTTAGATGACGTCGTTTTTGGTAGTTTCACGACGCTACATAGCTTAAACTAACATAACTCAAGCTAACCTTCGCACTTCTATCGTTAGAAAACGTTTTACTCGCAACTTTACAATGTTTTCTACAAGATTACGACGGTTTCATGCGCTTTCACATTAGATATCGTAGTTCCCGACTTGTAATGTTGAAAAACACTACATCTCACTAAGTGACATTGTTTAATGCGGTTTTACGACGGTTGATATCTCAACCTAACCTAACATTCGCACTTGTATCTAAATACGCTCAATTACACTGTTTCGTTCACAATTACAATATTTGCATAACCTCACAGTTTTTCACCAACTTATTGCAGTACAGAACGCTGTATCTCGCTAAATGACATCGTTCTTTAAGGTTTCACGATGCTTGCATGCGCTTTAACGAGAATATCACATTATAGCAGTTACGCACTTGTAACGGTACAACACGCAGTATCTGGCTTGTTTATGCCGTTTTGTGTACTTTCACAACATTTCACCTATTGCGGTATCGTACATGCAATAAAACAACACTATCTCGTTGGATTACGTCCTTTTTGGTGGTCTCACGACGCTACATAGCCTAAACTAACATAAGTCAACCTAATATAACCTTCGCACTTCTATCGTTAGAAAACGTTTTACTCGCTACTTTACAATGCTCTCTACAACATTCCGACCGTTTCATGCGCTTTCACAATAGATATCGCAGTTCCCGACTTGTAATGGTGAAAAACACTGCATCTCACTTAGTGACATTGTTTCATGCGGTTTTACGACGGTTCATATCTTAACCTAACCTAACGTTCGCGCTTGTATCTCAAAACGCTCTATTACACTGTTTCGTTCACAATTACGATATTTGCATGACCTCACAGTTTTTCACCAACTTATTACAGTACAGAACGCTGTCTCTCGCTAAATGACATCATGCTTTAAGGTTTCACGATGCTTGCATGCGCTTTAACGAGAATATCACAACATAGCAGTTTCGCACTTGTAACGGTAGAACACGCAGTATTTGGCTTGTTCATGCCGTTTTGTGTGCTTTCACAACATTTCACCTATTGCAGTTTCGTACATGAAATAAAACAATTATATCTCGTTAGATGACGTCGTTTTTGGTAGTTTCACGACGCTACCTAGCTTAAACTAACCTAACCTTCGCACTTCTATCGTTAGAAAACGTTTTATTCGCTGCTTTACAATGTTTTCTACAAGATTACGACGGTTTCATGCGCTTTCACATTAGATATCACAGTTCCCAACTTGTAAAGGTGAAAAACACTGCATCTCACTAAGTGACATTGTTTAATGCGGTTTTACGACGGTTCATACCTTAACCTAACCTAACCTAACCTAACCTAACCTTACCTAACCTAACCTAACCTAACCCAACCCAACCCAACCCAACCTAACCTAACCTAACCTAACCCAACCTAACCTAACCTAACCTAACCCAACCTAACCCAACCCAACCCAACCTTACCTAACCTAAGCTAACCTAACCAAACCTAACCTAACCTAACTTAACCTAACCTAACGTAACCTAACCTAACCTATTCTAACGTAACCTAACCTTACCTGACCTAACCTAACCTAACGTAACCTAACCTACCCTAACATAACCTAACGTAACCTAACCTAACCTAACCTAACGTAACCTAACCTAACCTAACCCAACCTAACCCCACCCAACCCAACCCAACAACACCCAACCCAGCCTAACCTAACCTAACCTAACCTTACCTAACCTAACCAAATTATCCTTACCTAACCTAACCTAACCTAACGTAACCTAACCTAACGTAACCTAACCTAACCTAACGTAACCTAACCTAACCTAACCCAACCTAACCTAACCTAACCTAACCTAACCCAACTCAACCCAACCTAACCTAATCTAACCTAACCTAACCTAACCTAACCAAACCTAACCTAACCTAACCTAACCTAACCTAATCTAACGACGGTTGCAAGCGCTTTCACATTAAATATCGCAGTTCCCCACTTTTAATGGTGAAAAACACTGCATCTCAGTAATTGACATTGTTTAATGCGGTTTTACGACGGTTCATATCTTAACCTAACCTAACATTCGCACTTGTATCTAAAAACGCTCTATTACACTGTTTTGTTCACAATTACGATATTTGCATAACCTCACAGTTTTTCACCAACTTATTGCAGTACAGAACGCTGTATCTCGCTAAATGACATTGTTCTTTAAGGTTTCACGATGCTTGCATGCGCTTTAACGAGAATATCACAATATAGCAGTTTCGCACTTGTAACGGTAGAACACGCAGTATTTGGCTTGTTCATGCCGTTTTGTGTGCTTTCACAACATTTCACCTATCGCAGTTTAATACTCGCTATAAAACAACACTATCTCGTTAGATGACGTCGTTTTTTGGTAGTTTCACGACGCTACCTAGCTTAAACTAACCTAACCTAACCTAACCTTCGCACTTCTATCGTTTGAAAACGTTTTACTCGCCACTTTACAATGTTTTCTACAAGATTACGACGGTTTCATGCGCTTTCACATTAGATATCGTAGTTCCCGACTTGTAATGTTGAAAAACACTACATCTCACTAAGTGACATTGTTTAATGCGGTTTTACGACGGTTGATATGTCAACCTAACCTAACATTCGCACTTGTATCTAAAGACGCTCAATTACACTGTTTCGTTCACAATTACAATATTTGCTTGACCTCACAGTTTCTCACCAACTTATTACAGTACAGAACGCTGTATCTCGCTAAATGACATCGTTCTTTAAGGTTTCACGATACTTGCATGCGCTTTACCGAGAATGTCACAACATAGCAGTTTCGCACTTGTAACGGTACAACACGCAGTATTTGGCTTGTTCATGCCGTTTTGTGTGCTTTCACAACATTTTACCTATCGCAGTTTCGTACTCGCAATAAAACAACACTATCTCGTTAGATGACGTCGTTTTTGGAGGTTTCACGACGCTACCTAGCTTAAACTAACATAACTCAACCTAACATAACCTTCGCACTTCTATCGTTAGAAAACGTTTTACTCGCTACTTTACAATGTTTTCTACAAGATTACGACGGTTTCATGCGCTTTCACATTAGATATCGCAGTTCCCGACTTGTAATGGTGAAAAACACAGCATCTCACTAAGTGACATTGTTTAATGCGGTTTTAGCGCGGTTCATATCTTAACCTAACCTAACCTTACCTAACCTAACCTAACCTAACCAAACCTTACCTAACATACCCTAACCTAACCTAACCTAAGCTAACCTAACCAAACCTAACCTAACCTAACCTAACCTAACCTAACCTAACCTAACCTAACCTAACCTAACCTAACCTAACGACGTTTGCAAGCGCTTTCACATTAGATATCGCAGTTCCCGACTTGTAATGGTGAAAAACACTGCATCTCACTAAGTGACATTGATTAATGCGGTTTTACGACGGTTCATATCTTAACCTAACCTAACATTCGCACTTGAATTAAAAAACGCTCTATTACACTGTTTCGTTCACAATTAGGATATTTGCATAACCTCACAGTTTTTCACCAACTTATTGCAGTACAGAACGCTGTATCTCGCTAAATGACATCGTTCTTAAAGGTTTCACGATGCTTTCATGCGCTTTAACGAGAATATCACAACATAGCAGTTTCGCACTTGTAACGGTACAACACGCAGTATTTGGCTTGTTCATGCCGTTTTGTGTGCTTTCACAACATTTCACCTATCGCAGTTTCGTAGTCGCAATAAAACAACACTATCTCGTTAGATGACGTTGTTTTTGGTAGTTTCACGACGCTACCTAGCTTAAACTAACATAACTCAACCTAACATGACCTTTGCACTTCTATCGTTAGAAAACGTTTTACTCGCTACTTTACATTGCTTTCTACAACATTACGACGGTTTCAAGCGCTTTCACATTAGATATCACAGTTCCCAACTTGTAAAGGTGAAAAACACTGCATCTCACTAAGTGACATTGTTTAATGCGGTTTTACGACGGTTCATATCTTAACCTAACCTAACATTCGCACTTGTATTAAAAAACGCTCTATTACACTGTTTCGTTCACAATTAGGATATTTGCATAACCTCACAGTTTTTCACCAACTTATTGCAGTACAGAACGCTGTATCTCGCTAAATGACATCGTTCTTTAAGGTTTCACGATGCTTGGATGCTCTTTAACGAGAATATCACAACATAGCAGTTTCGCACTTGTAACGGTACAACACGCAGTATCTGGCTTGTTCATGCCGTTTTGTGTACTTTCACAACATTTCACCTATTGCAGTTTCGTACATGCAATAAAACAACACTATCTCGTTAGATGACGTCCTTTTTGGTGGTCTCACGACGCTACATAACTTAAACTAACGTAACTCAACCTAATATAACCTTCGCACTTCTATCGTTAGAAAATGTTTTACTCGCTACTTTACATTGCTTTCTACAACATTACGATGGTTTCAAGCGCTTTCACATTAGATATCACAGTTCCCAACTTGTAAAGGTGAAAAACACTGCATCTCACTAAGTGACATTGTTTAATGCGGTTTTACGACGGTTCATACCTTAACCTAACCTAACCTAACCTAACCTTACCTAACCTAACCTAACCTAACCTAACCCAACCCAACCTAACCTAACCTAACCTAACCCAACCTAACCTAACCTAACCTAACCTAACCCAACCTAACCCAACCCAACCCAACCTAACCTAACCTAAGCTAACCTAACCAAACCTAACCTGACCTAACTTAACCTAACCTAACGTAACCTAACCTAACCTATTCTAACGTAACCTAACCTTACCTGACCTAACCTAACCTAACGTAACCTAACCTAACCTAACATAACCTAACGTAACCTAACCTAACCTAACCTAACGTAACCTAACCTAACCTAACCCAACCTAACCCAACCCAACCCAACCCAACAACACCCAACCCAACCTAACCTAACCTAACCTAACCTTACCTAACCTAACCAAATTATCCTTACCTAACCTAACCTAACCTAACGTAACCTAAGCTAACCTAACCTAACGTAACCTAACCTAACCTAACGTAACCTAACCTAACCTAACCCAACCTAACCTAACCTAACCTAACCTAACCCAACTCAACCCAACCTAACCTAACCTAATCTAACCTAACCTAACCTAACCTAACCAAACCTAACCTAACCTAACCTAACCTAACCTAACCTAACCTAACCTAATCTAACGACAGTTGCAAGCGCTTTCACATTAAATATCGCAGTTCCCCACTTTTAATGGTGAAAAACACTGCATATCAGTAATTGACATTGTTTAATGCGGTTTTACGACGGTTCATATCTTAACCTAACCTAACATTCGCACTTGTATCTAAAAACGCTCTATTACACTGTTTTGTTCACAATTACGATATTTGCATAACCTCACAGTTTTTCACCAACTTATTGCAGTACAGAACGCTGTATCTCGCTAAATGACATTGTTCTTTAAGGTTTCACGATGCTTGCATGCGCTTTAACGAGAATATCACAATATAGCAGTTTCGCACTTGTAACGGTAGAACACGCAGTATTTGGCATGTTCATGCCGTTTTGTGTGCTTTCACAACATTTCACCTATCGCAGTTTAATACTCGCTATAAAACAACACTATCTCGTTAGATGACGTCGTTTTTGATAGTTTCACGACGCTACCTAGCTTAAACTAACCTAACCTAACCTAACCTTCGCACTTCTATCGTTTGAAAACGTTTTACTCGCCACTTTACAATGTTTTCTACAAGATTACGACGGTTTCATGCGCTTTCACATTAGATATCGTAGTTCCCGACTTGTAATGTTGAAAAACACTACATCTCACTAAGTGACATTGTTTAACGCGGTTTTACGACGGTTGATATGTCAACCTAACCTAACATTCGCACTTGTATCTAAAGACGCTCAATTACACTGTTTCGTTCACAATTACGATATTTGCTTGACCTCACAGTTTCTCACCAACTTATTACAGTACAGAACGCTGTATCTCGCTAAATGACATCGTTCGTTAAGGTTTCACGATACTTGCATGCGCTTTACCGAGAATGTCACAACATAGCAGTTTCGCACTTGTAACGGTACAACACGCAGTATTTGGCTTGTTCATGCCGTTTTGTGTGCTTTCACAACATTTTACCTATCGCAGTTTCGTACTCGCAATAAAACAACACTATCTCGTTAGATGACGTCGTTTTTGGTGGTTTCACGACGCTACCTAGCTTAAACTAACATAACTCAACCTAACATAACCTTCGCACTTCTATCGTTAGAAAACGTTTTACTCGCTACTTTACATTGCTTTCTACAACATTACGACGGTTTCAAGCGCTTTCACATTAGATATCGCAGTTCCCAACTTGTAAAGGTGAAAAACACTGCATCTCACTAAGTGACATTGTTTATTGCGGTTTTACGACGGTTCATACCTTAACCTAACGTAACCTAACCTAACCTAACCCAACCTAACCTAACATAACCTAACCTAACCTAACCTAACCAAACCTAACCTAACGTAACCTAACCTAACCTAACCTAACCTAACCTAACGACGTTTGCAAGCGCTTTCACATTAGATATCGCAGTTCCCAACTTGTAATGGTGAAAAACTGCATCTCACTAAGTGACATTGTTTAATGCGGTTTTACGACGGTTCATATCTTAACCTAACCTAACACTTGTACTTGTATTGAAAAACGCTCTATTACACTGTTTCGTTCACAATTACGATATTTGCATAACCTCACAGTTTTTCACCAACATATTGCAGTACAGAACGCTGTATCTCGCTAAATGACATTGTTCTTTAAGGTTTCACGATGCTTGCATGCGCTTTAACGAGAATATCACAATATAGCAGTTTCGCACTTGTAACGGTAGAACACGCAGTATTTGGCTTGTTCATGCCGTTTTGTGTGCATTCACAACATTTCCCCTATCGCAGATTAATACTCGCAATAAAACAACACTATCTCGTTAGATGACGTCGTTTTTGGTAGTTTCACGACGCTACATAGCTTAAACTAACATAACTCAAGCTAACCTTCGCACTTCTATCGTTAGAAAACGTTTTACTCGCTACTTTACAATGTTTTCTACAAGATTACGACGGTTTCATGCGCTTTCACATTAGATATCGTAGTTCCCGACTTGTAATGTTGAAAAACACTACATCTCACTAAGTGACATTGTTTAATGCGGTTTTACGACGGTTGATATCTCAACCTAACCTAACATTCGCACTTGTATCTAAATACGCTCAATTACACTGTTTCGTTCACAATTACGATATTTGCTTGACCTCACAGTTTCTCACCAACTTATTACAGTACAGAACGCTGTATCTCGCTAAATGACATCGTTCTTTAAGGTTTCACGATACTTGCATGCGCTTTAACGAGAATATCAGAATAAAGCAGTTTCGCACTTGTAACGGCACAAGACGCAGTATCTGGCTAGTTCATGCCATTTTGTGTGCTTTCCCAATATTTCACCTATCGCAGTTTCGTACTCGCAATAAAACAACACTATCTCGTTAGATGACATCGTTTTTGGTGGTTTCACAACGCTACGTAGCTCAAACTAACCGAACCTTCGCACTTCTATTGTTAGAAAACGTTTTATTCGCTACTTTACAATGTTTTCTACAAGATTACGACGGTTTCATGCGCTTTCACTTTAGATATCGCAGTTCCCGACTTGTAATGGTGAAAAACACAGCATCTCACTAAGTGACATTGTTTAATGCGGTTTTAGCGCGGTTCATATCTTAACCTAACCTAACCTTACCTAAACCAACCTAACCTAACCTAACCTAACCAAACCTTACCTAACATACCCTAACCTAACCTAACCTAACCTAACCTAACCAAACCTAACCTAACCTAACCTAACCTAACCTAACGTAACCTAACCTAACCTAACCTAACCTAACCTAACCTAACGACGTTTGCAAGCGCTTTCACATTAGATATCGCAGTTCCCGACTTGTAATGGTGAAAAACACTGCATCTCACTAAGTGACATTGATTAATGCGGTTTTACGACGGTTCATATCTTAACCTAACCTAACATTCGCACTTGAATTAAAAAACGCTCTATTACACTGTTTCGTTCACAATTAGGATATTTGCATAACCTCACAGTTTTTCACCAACTTATTGCAGTACAGAACGCTGTATCTCGCTAAATGACATCGTTCTTAAAGGTTTCACGATGCTTTCATGCGCTTTAACGAGAATATCACAACATAGCAGTTTCGCACTTGTAACGGTACAACACGCAGTATTTGGCTTGTTCATGCCGTTTTGTGTGCTTTCACAACATTTCACCTATCGCAGTTTCGTAGTCGCAATAAAACAACACTATCTCGTTAGATGACGTTGTTTTTGGTAGTTTCACGACGCTACCTAGCTTAAACTAACATAACTCAACCTAACATGACCTTTGCACTTCTATCGTTAGAAAACGTTTTACTCGCTACTTTACATTGCTTTCTACAACATTACGACGGTTTCAAGCGCTTTCACATTAGATATCACAGTTCCCAACTTGTAAAGGTGAAAAACACTGCATCTCACTAAGTGACATTGTTTAATGCGGTTTTACGACGGTTCATATCTTAACCTAACCTAACATTCGCACTTGTATTAAAAAACGCTCTATTACACTGTTTCGTTCACAATTAGGATATTTGCATAACCTCACAGTTTTTCACCAACTTATTGCAGTACAGAACGCTGTATCTCGCTAAATGACATCGTTCTTTAAGGTTTCACGATGCTTGCATGCGCTTTAACGAGAATATCACAACATAGCAGTTTCGCACTTGTAACGGTACAACACGCAGTATCTGGCTTGTTCATGCCGTTTTGTGTACTTTCACAACATTTCACCTATTGCAGTTTCGTACATGCAATAAAACAACACTATCTCGTTAGATGACGTCCTTTTTGGTGGTCTCACGACGCTACATAACTTAAACTAACATAACTCAACCTAATATAACCTTCGCACTTCTATCGTTAGAAAATGTTTTACTCGCTACTTTACATTGCTTTCTACAACATTACGATGGTTTCAAGCGCTTTCACATTAGATATCACAGTTCCCAACTTGTAAAGGTGAAAAGACTGCATCTCACTAAGTGACATTGTTTAATGCGGTTTTACGACGGTTCATACCTTAACCTAACCTAACCTAACCTAACCTAACCTTACCTAACCTAACCTAACCCAACCCAACCTAACCTAACCTAACCTAACCCAACCTAACCTAACCTAACCTAACCTAACCCAACCTAACCCAACCCAACCCAACCTAACCTAACCTAAGCTAACCTAACCAAACCTAACCTGACCTAACTTAACCTAACCTAACGTAACCTAACCTAACCTATTCTAACGTAACCTAACCTTACCTGACCTAACCTAACCTAACGTAACCTAACCTAACCTAACATAACCTAACGTAACCTAACCTAACCTAACCTAACGTAACCTAACCTAACCTAACCCAACCTAACCCAACCCAACCCAACCCAACAACACCCAACCCAACCTAACCTAACCTAACCTAACCTTACCTAACCTAACCAAATTATCCTTACCTAACCTAACCTAACCTAACGTAACCTAACCTAACCTAACCTAACGTAACCTAACCTAACCTAACGTAACCTAACCTAACCTAACCCAACCTAACCTAACCTAACCTAACCTAACCCAACTCAACCCAACCTAACCTAATCTAACCTAACCTAACCTAACCTAACCAAACCTAACCTAACCTAACCTAACCTAACCTAACCTAACCTAATCTAACGACAGTTGCAAGCGCTTTCACATTAAATATCGCAGTTCCCCACTTTTAATGGTGAAAAACACTGCATATCAGTAATTGACATTGTTTAATGCGGTTTTACGACGGTTCATATCTTAACCTAACCTAACATTCGCACTTGTATCTAAAAACGCTCTATTACACTGTTTTGTTCACAATTACGATATTTGCATAACCTCACAGTTTTTCACCAACTTATTGCAGTACAGAACGCTGTATCTCGCTAAATGACATTGTTCTTTAAGGTTTCACGATGCTTGCATGCGCTTTAACGAGAATATCACAATATAGCAGTTTCGCACTTGTAACGGTAGAACACGCAGTATTTGGCTTGTTCATGCCGTTTTGTGTGCTTTCACAACATTTCACCTATCGCAGTTTAATACTCGCTATAAAACAACACTATCTCGTTAGATGACGTCGTTTTTGATAGTTTCACGACGCTACCTAGCTTAAACTAACCTAACCTAACCTTCGCACTTCTATCGTTTGAAAACGTTTTACTCGCCACTTTACAATGTTTTCTACAAGATTACGACGGTTTCATGCGCTTTCACATTAGATATCGTAGTTCCCGACTTGTAATGTTGAAAAACACTACATCTCACTAAGTGACATTGTTTAACGCGGTTTTACGACGGTTGATATGTCAACCTAACCTAACATTCGCACTTGTATCTAAAGACGCTCAATTACACTGTTTCGTTCACAATTACGATATTTGCTTGACCTCACAGTTTCTCACCAACTTATTACAGTACAGAACGCTGTATCTCGCTAAATGACATCGTTCGTTAAGGTTTCAGGATACTTGCATGCGCTTTACCGAGAATGTCACAACATAGCAGTTTCGCACTTGTAACGGTACAACACGCAGTATTTGGCTTGTTCATGCCGTTTTGTGTGCTTTCACAACATTTTACCTATCGCAGTTTCGTACTCGCAATAAAACAACACTATCTCGTTAGATGACGTCGTTTTTGGTGGTTTCACGACGCTACCTAGCTTAAACTAACATAACTCAACCTAACATAACCTTCGCACTTCTATCGTTAGAAAACGTTTTACTCGCTACTTTACATTGCTTTCTACAACATTACGACGGTTTCAAGCGCTTTCACATTAGATATCGCAGTTCCCAACTTGTAAAGGTGAAAAACACTGCATCTCACTAAGTGACATTGTTTATTGCGGTTTTACGACGGTTCATACCTTAACCTAACGTAACCTAACCTAACCTAACCCAACCTAACCTAACCTAACCTAACCTAACCTAACCTAACCAAACCTAACCTAACGTAACCTAACCTAACCTAACCTAACCTAACCTAACGACGTTTGCAAGCGCTTTCACATTAGATATCGCAGTTCCCAACTTGTAATGGTGAAAAACACTGCATCTCACTAAGTGACATTGTTTAATGCGGTTTTATGACGGTTCATATCTTAACCTAACCTAACACTCGTACTTGTATTGAAAAGCGCTCTATTACACTGTTTCGTTCACAATTACGATATTTGCATAACCTCACAGTTTTTCACCAACATATTGCAGTACAGAACGCTGTATCTCGCTAAATGACATTGTTCTTTAAGGTTTCACGATGCTTGCATGCGCTTTAACGAGAATATCACAATATAGCAGTTTCGCACTTGTAACGGTAGAACACGCAGTATTTGGCTTGTTCATGCCGTTTTGTGTGCATTCACAACATTTCCCCTATCGCAGATTAATACTCGCAATAAAACAACACTATCTCGTTAGATGACGTCGTTTTTGGTAGTTTCACGACGCTACATAGCTTAAACTAACATAACTCAAGCTAACCTTCGCACTTCTATCGTTAGAAAACGTTTTACTCGCAACTTTACAATGTTTTCTACAAGATTACGACGGTTTCATGCGCTTTCACATTAGATATCGTAGTTCCCGACTTGTAATGTTGAAAAACACTACATCTCACTAAGTGACATTGTTTAATGCGGTTTTACGACGGTTGATATCTCAACCTAACCTAACATTCGCACTTGTATCTAAATACGCTCAATTACACTGTTTCGTTCACAATTACGATATTTGCTTGACCTCACAGTTTCTCACCAACTTATTACAGTACAGAACGCTGTATCTCGCTAAATGACATCGTTCTTTAAGGTTTCACGATACTTGCATGCGCTTTAACGAGAATATCAGAATAAAGCAGTTTCGCACTTGTAACGGCACAAGACGCAGTATCTGGCTAGTTCATGCCATTTTGTGTGCTTTCCCAATATTTCACCTATCGCAGTTTCGTACTCGCAATAAAACAACACTATCTCGTTAGATGACATCGTTTTTGGTGGTTTCACAACGCTACCTAGCTCAAACTAACCGAACCTTCGCACTTCTATCGTTAGAAAACGTTTTATTCGCTACTTTACAATGTTTTCTACAAGATTACGACGGTTTCATGCGCTTTCACATTAGATATCGCAGTTCCCGACTTGTAATGGTGAAAAACACAGCATCTCACTAAGTGACATTGTTTAATGCGGTTTTAGCGCGGTTCATATCTTAACCTAACCTAACCTTACCTAAACCAACCTAACCTAACCTAACCTAACCAAACCTTACCTAACATACCCTAACCTAACCTAACCTAACCTAACCTAACCAAACCTAACCTAACCTAACCTAACCTAACCTAACCTAACGTAACCTAACCTAACCTAACCTAACCTAACCTAACCTAACGACGTTTGCAAGCGCTTTCACATTAGATATCGCAGTTCCCGACTTGTAATGGTGAAAAACACTGCATCTCACTAAGTGACATTGATTAATGCGGTTTTACGACGGTTCATATCTTAACCTAACCTAACATTCGCACTTGAATTAAAAAACGCTCTATTACACTGTTTCGTTCACAATTAGGATATTTGCATAACCTCACAGTTTTTCACCAACTTATTGCAGTACAGAACGCTGTATCTCGCTAAATGACATCGTTCTTAAAGGTTTCACGATGCTTTCATGCGCTTTAACGAGAATATCACAACATAGCAGTTTCGCACTTGTAACGGTACAACACGCAGTATTTGGCTTGTTCATGCCGTTTTGTGTGCTTTCACAACATTTCACCTATCGCAGTTTCGTAGTCGCAATAAAACAACACTATCTCGTTAGATGACGTTGTTTTTGGTAGTTTCACGACGCTACCTAGCTTAAACTAACATAACTCAACCTAACATGACCTTTGCACTTCTATCGTTAGAAAACGTTTTACTCGCTACTTTACATTGCTTTCTACAACATTACGACGGTTTCAAGCGCTTTCACATTAGATATCACAGTTCCCAACTTGTAAAGGTGAAAAACACTGCATCTCACTAAGTGACATTGTTTAATGCGGTTTTACGACGGTTCATATCTTAACCTAACCTAACATTCGCACTTGTATTAAAAAACGCTCTATTACACTGTTTCGTTCACAATTAGGATATTTGCATAACCTCACAGTTTTTCACCAACTTATTGCAGTACAGAACGCTGTATCTCGCTAAATGACATCGTTCTTTAAGGTTTCACGATGCTTGCATGCGCTTTAACGAGAATATCACAACATAGCAGTTTCGCACTTGTAACGGTACAACACGCAGTATCTGGCTTGTTCATGCCGTTTTGTGTACTTTCACAACATTTCACCTATTGCAGTTTCGTACATGCAATAAAACAACACTATCTCGTTAGATGACGTCCTTTTTGGTGGTCTCACGACGCTACATAACTTAAACTAACATAACTCAACCTAATATAACCTTCGCACTTCTATCGTTAGAAAATGTTTTACTCGCTACTTTACATTGCTTTATACAACATTACGATGGTTTCAAGCGCTTTCACATTAGATATCACAGTTCCCAACTTGTAAAGGTGAAAAACACTGCATCTCACTAAGTGACATTGTTTAATGCGGTTTTACGACGGTTCATACCTTAACCTAACCTAACCTAACCTAACCTTACCTAACCTAACCTAACCTAACCTAACCTAACCCAACCCAACCTAACCTAACCTAACCTAACCCAACCTAACCTAACCTAACCTAACCTAACCCAACCTAACCCAACCCAACCCAACCTAACCTAACCTAAGCTAACCTAACCAAACCTAACCTGACCTAACTTAACCTAACCTAACGTAACCTAACCTAACCTATTCTAACGTAACCTAACCTTACCTGACCTAACCTAACCTAACGTAACCTAACCTAACCTAACATAACCTAACGTAACCTAACCTAACCTAACGTAACCTAACCTAACCTAACCCAACCTAACCCAACCCAACCCAACCCAACAACACCCAACCCAACCTAACCTAACCTAACCTAACCTTACCTAACCTAACCAAATTATCCTTACCTAACCTAACCTAACCTAACGTAACCTAACCTAACCTAACCTAACGTAACCTAACCTAACCTAACGTAACCTAACCTAACCTAACCCAACCTAACCTAACCTAACCTAACCTAACCCAACTCAACCCAACCTAACCTAACCTAACCTAACCTAACCTAACCTAACCAAACCTAACCTAACCTAACCTAACCTAACCTAATCTAACGATGGTTGCAAGCGCTTTCACATTAAAAATCGCAGTTCCCCACTTTTAATGGTGAAAAACACTGCATATCAGTAATTGACATTGTTTAATGCGGTTTTACGACGGTTCATATCTTAACCTAACCTAACATTCGCACTTGTATCTAAAAACGCTTTATTACACTGTTTTGTTCACAATTACGATATTTGCATAACCTCACAGTTTTTCACCAACTTATTGCAGTACAGAACGCTGTATCTCGCTAAATGACATTGTTCTTTAAGGTTTCACGATGCTTGCATGCGCTTTAACGAGAATATCACAATATAGCAGTTTCGCACTTGTAACGGTAGAACACGCAGTATTTGGCTTGTTCATGCCGTTTTGTGTGCTTTCACAACATTTCACCTATCGCAGTTTAATACTCGCTATAAAACAACACTATCTCGTTAGATGACGTCGTTTTTGATAGTTTCACGACGCTACCTAGCTTAAACTAACCTAACCTAACCTAACCTTCGCACTTCTATCGTTTGAAAACGTTTTACTCGCCACTTTACAATGTTTTCTACAAGATTACGACGGTTTCATGCGCTTTCACATTAGATATCGTAGTTCCCGACTTGTAATGTTGAAAAACACTACATCTCACTAAGTGACATTGTTTAATGCGGTTTTACGACGGTTGATATGTCAACCTAACCTAACATTCGCACTTGTATCTAAAGACGCTCAATTACACTGTTTCGTTCACAATTACGATATTTGCTTGACCTCACAGTTTCTCACCAACTTATTACAGTACAGAACGCTGTATCTCGCTAAATGACATCGTTCGTTAAGGTTTCACGATACTTGCATGCGCTTTAACGAGAATATCACAATATAGCAGTTTCGCACTTGTAACGGTAGAACACGCAGTATTTGGCTTGTTCATGCCGTTTTGTGTGCTTTCACAACATTTCACCTATCGCAGTTTAATACTCGCTATAAAACAACACTATCTCGTTAGATGACGTCGTTTTTGGTGGTTTCACGACGCTACCTAGCTTAAACTAACATAACTCAACCTAACATAACCTTCGCACTTCTATCGTTAGAAAACGTTTTACTCGCTACTTTACATTGCTTTCTACAACATTACGACGGTTTCAAGCGCTTTCACATTAGATATCGCAGTTCCCAACTTGTAAAGGTGAAAAACACTGCATCTCACTAAGTGACATTGTTTATTGCGGTTTTACGACGGTTCATACCTTAACCTAACGTAACCTAACCTAACCTAACCCAACCTAACCTAACATAACCTAACCTAACCTAACCTAACCAAACCTAACCTAACGTAACCTAACCTAACCTAACCTAACCTAACGACGTTTGCAAGCGCTTTCACATTAGATATCGCAGTTCCCAACTTGTAATGGTGAAAAACACTGCATCTCACTAAGTGACATTGTTTAATGCGGTTTTACGACGGTTCATATCTTAACCTAACCTAACACTCGTACTTGTATTGAAAAACGCTCTATTACACTGTTTCGTTCACAATTACGATATTTGCATAACCTCACAGTTTTTCACCAACATATTGCAGTACAGAACGCTGTATCTCGCTAAATGACATTGTTCTTTAAGGTTTCACGATGCTTGCATGCGCTTTAACGAGAACATCACAATATAGCAGTTTCGCACTTGTAACGGTAGAACACGCCGTATTTGGCTTGTTCATGCCGTTTTGTGTGCATTCACAACATTTCCCCTATCGCAGATTAATACTCGCAATAAAACAACACTATCTCGTTAGATGACGTCGTTTTTGGTAGTTTCACGACGCTACATAGCTTAAACTAACATAACTCAAGCTAACCTTCGCACTTCTATCGTTAGAAAACGTTTTACTCGCAACTTTACAATGTTTTCTACAAGATTACGACGGTTTCATGCGCTTTCACATTAGATATCGTAGTTCCCGACTTGTAATGTTGAAAAACACTACATCTCACTAAGTGACATTGTTTAATGCGGTTTTACGACGGTTGATATCTCAACCTAACCTAACATTCGCACTTGTATCTAAATACGCTCAATTACACTGTTTCGTTCACAATTACGATATTTGCTTGACCTCACAGTTTCTCACCAACTTATTACAGTACAGAACGCTGTATCTCGCTAAATGACATCGTTCTTTAAGGTTTCACGATACTTGCATGCGCTTTAACGAGAATATCAGAATAAAGCAGTTTCGCACTTGTAACGGCACAAGACGCAGTATCTGGCTAGTTCATGCCATTTTGTGTGCTTTCCCAATATTTCACCTATCGCAGTTTCGTACTCGCAATAAAACAACACTATCTCGTTAGATGACATCGTTTTTGGTGGTTTCACAACGCTACCTAGCTCAAACTAACCAAACCTTCGCACTTCTATCGTTAGAAAACGTTTTATTCGCTACTTTACAATGTTTTCTACAAGATTACGACGGTTTCATGCGCTTTCACATTAGATATCGCAGTTCCCGACTTGTAATGGTGAAAAACACAGCATCTCACTAAGTGACATTGTTTAATGCGGTTTTAGCGCGGTTCATATCTTAACCTAACCTAACCTTACCTAAACCAACCTAACCTAACCTAACCTAACCAAACCTTACCTAACATACCCTAACCTAACCTAACCTAACCTAACCTAACCAAACCTAACCTAACCTAACCTAACCTAACCTAACCTAACGTAACCTAACCTAACCTAACCTAACCTAACCTAACCTAACGACGTTTGCAAGCGCTTTCACATTAGATATCGCAGTTCCCGACTTGTAATGGTGAAAAACACTGCATCTCACTAAGTGACATTGATTAATGCGGTTTTACGACGGTTCATATCTTAACCTAACCTAACATTCGCACTTGAATTAAAAAACGCTCTATTACACTGTTTCGTTCACAATTAGGATATTTGCATAACCTCACAGTTTTTCACCAACTTATTGCAGTACAGAACGCTGTATCTCGCTAAATGACATCGTTCTTAAAGGTTTCACGATGCTTTCATGCGCTTTAACGAGAATATCACAACATAGCAGTTTCGCACTTGTAACGGTACAACACGCAGTATTTGGCTTGTTCATGCCGTTTTGTGTGCTTTCACAACATTTCACCTATCGCAGTTTCGTAGTCGCAATAAAACAACACTATCTCGTTAGATGACGTTGTTTTTGGTAGTTTCACGACGCTACCTAGCTTAAACTAACATAACTCAACCTAACATGACCTTTGCACTTCTATCGTTAGAAAACGTTTTACTCGCTACTTTACATTGCTTTCTACAACATTACGACGGTTTCAAGCGCTTTCACATTAGATATCACAGTTCCCAACTTGTAAAGGTGAAAAACACTGCATCTCACTAAGTGACATTGTTTAATGCGGTTTTACGACGGTTCATATCTTAACCTAACCTAACATTCGCACTTGTATTAAAAAACGCTCTATTGCACTGTTTCGTTCACAATTAGGATATTTGCATAACCTCACAGTTTTTCACCAACTTATTGCAGTACAGAACGCTGTATCTCGCTAAATGACATCGTTCTTTAAGGTTTCACGATGCTTGCATGCGCTTTAACGAGAATATCACAACATAGCAGTTTCGCACTTGTAACGGTACAACACGCAGTATCTGGCTTGTTCATGCCGTTTTGTGTACTTTCACAACATTTCACCTATTGCAGTTTCGTACATGCAATAAAACAACACTATCTCGTTAGATGACGTCCTTTTTGGTGGTCTCACGACGCTACATAACTTAAACTAACATAACTCAACCTAATATAACCTTCGCACTTCTATCGTTAGAAAATGTTTTACTCGCTACTTTACATTGCTTTATACAACATTACGATGGTTTCAAGCGCTTTCACATTAGATATCACAGTTCCCAACTTGTAAAGGTGAAAAACACTGCATCTCACTAAGTGACATTGTTTAATGCGGTTTTACGACGGTTCATACCTTAACCTAACCTAACCTAACCTAACCTAACCTTACCTAACCTAACCTAACCTAACCTAACCCAACCCAACCTAACCTAACCTAACCTAACCCAACCTAACCTAACCTAACCTAACCTAACCCAACCTAACCCAACCCAACCCAACCTAACCTAACCTAAGCTAACCTAACCAAACCTAACCTGACCTAACTTAACCTAACCTAACGTAACCTAACCTAACCTATTCTAACGTAACCTAACCTTACCTGACCTAACCTAACCTAACGTAACCTAACCTAACCTAACATAACCTAACGTAACCTAACCTAACCTAACGTAACCTAACCTAACCTAACCCAACCTAACCCAACCCAACCCAACCCAACAACACCCAACCCAACCTAACCTAACCTAACCTAACCTTACCTAACCTAACCAAATTATCCTTACCTAACCTAACCTAACCTAACGTAACCTAACCTAACCTAACCTAACGTAACCCAACCTAACCTAACGTAACCTAACCTAACCTAACCCAACCTAACCTAACCTAACCTAACCTAACCCAACTCAACCCAACCTAACCTAACCTAACCTAACCTAACCTAACCTAACCAAACCTAACCTAACCTAACCTAACCTAACCTAATCTAACGACGGTTGCAAGCGCTTTCACATTAAAAATCGCAGTTCCCCACTTTTAATGGTGAAAAACACTGCATATCAGTAATTGACATTGTTTAATGCGGTTTTACGACGGTTCATATCTTAACCTAACCTAACATTCGCACTTGTATCTAAAAACGCTTTATTACACTGTTTTGTTCACAATTACGATATTTGCATAACCTCACAGTTTTTCACCAACTTATTGCAGTACAGAACGCTGTATCTCGCTAAATGACATTGTTCTTTAAGGTTTCACGATGCTTGCATGCGCTTTAACGAGAATATCACAATATAGCAGTTTCGCACTTGTAACGGTAGAACACGCAGTATTTGGCTTGTTCATGCCGTTTTGTGTGCTTTCACAACATTTCACCTATCGCAGTTTAATACTCGCTATAAAACAACACTATCTCGTTAGATGACGTCGTTTTTGATAGTTTCACGACGCTACCTAGCTTAAACTAACCTAACCTAACCTAACCTTCGCACTTCTATCGTTTGAAAACGTTTTACTCGCCACTTTACAATGTTTTCTACAAGATTACGACGGTTTCATGCGTTTTCACATTAGATATCGTAGTTCCCGACTTGTAATGTTGAAAAACACTACATCTCACTAAGTGACATTGTTTAATGCGGTTTTACGACGGTTGATATGTCAACCTAACCTAACATTCGCACTTGTATCTAAAGACGCTCAATTACACTGTTTCGTTCACAATTACGATATTTGCTTGACCTCACAGTTTCTCACCAACTTATTACAGTACAGAACGCTGTATCTCGCTAAATGACATCGTTCGTTAAGGTTTCACGATACTTGCATGCGCTTTAACGAGAATATCACAATATAGCAGTTTCGCACTTGTAACGGTAGAACACGCAGTATTTGGCTTGTTCATGCCGTTTTGTGTGCTTTCACAACATTTCACCTATCGCAGTTTAATACTCGCTATAAAACAACACTATCTCGTTAGATGACGTCGTTTTTGGTGGTTTCACGACGCTACCTAGCTTAAACTAACATAACTCAACCTAACATAACCTTCGCACTTCTATCGTTAGAAAACGTTTTACTCGCTACTTTACATTGCTTTCTACAACATTACGACGGTTTCAAGCGCTTTCACATTAGATATCGCAGTTCCCAACTTGTAAAGGTGAAAAACACTGCATCTCACTAAGTGACATTGTTTATTGCGGTTTTACGACGGTTCATACCTTAACCTAACGTAACCTAACCTAACCTAACCCAACCTAACCTAACATAACCTAACCTAACCTAACCTAACCAAACCTAACCTAACGTAACCTAACCTAACCTAACCTAACCTAACGACGTTTGCAAGCGCTTTCACATTAGATATCGCAGTTCCCAACTTGTAATGGTGAAAAACACTGCATCTCACTAAGTGACATTGTTTAATGCGGTTTTACGACGGTTCATATCTTAACCTAACCTAACACTCGTACTTGTATTGAAAAACGCTCTATTACACTGTTTCGTTCACAATTACGATATTTGCATAACCTCACAGTTTTTCACCAACATATTGCAGTACAGAACGCTGTATCTCGCTAAATGACATTGTTCTTTAAGGTTTCACGATGCTTGCATGCGCTTTAACGAGAACATCACAATATAGCAGTTTCGCACTTGTAACGGTAGAACACGCAGTATTTGGCTTGTTCATGCCGTTTTGTGTGCATTCACAACATTTCCCCTATCGCAGATTAATACTCGCAATAAAACAACACTATCTCGTTAGATGACGTCGTTTTTGGTAGTTTCACGACGCTACATAGCTTAAACTAACATAACTCAAGCTAACCTTCGCACTTCTATCGTTAGAAAACGTTTTACTCGCAACTTTACAATGTTTTCTACAAGATTACGACGGTTTCATGCGCTTTCACATTAGATATCGTAGTTCCCGACTTGTAATGTTGAAAAACACTACATCTCACTAAGTGACATTGTTTAATGCGGTTTTACGACGGTTGATATCTCAACCTAACCTAACATTCGCACTTGTATCTAAATACGCTCAATTACACTGTTTCGTTCACAATTACGATATTTGCTTGACCTCACAGTTTCTCACCAACTTATTACAGTACAGAACGCTGTATCTCGCTAAATGACATCGTTCTTTAAGGTTTCACGATACTTGCATGCGCTTTAACGAGAATATCAGAATAAAGCAGTTTCGCACTTGTAACGGCACAAGACGCAGTATCTGGCTAGTTCATGCCATTTTGTGTGCTTTCCCAATATTTCACCTATCGCAGTTTCGTACTCGCAATAAAACAACACTATCTCGTTAGATGACATCGTTTTTGGTGGTTTCACAACGCTACCTAGCTCAAACTAACCGAACCTTCGCACTTCTATCGTTAGAAAACGTTTTATTCGCTACTTTACAATGTTTTCTACAAGATTACGACGGTTTCATGCGCTTTCACATTAGATATCGCAGTTCCCGACTTGTAATGGTGAAAAACACAGCATCTCACTAAGTGACATTGTTTAATGCGGTTTTAGCGCGGTTCATATCTTAACCTAACCTAACCTTACCTAAACCAACCTAACCTAACCTAACCAAACCTTACCTAACATACCCTAACCTAACCTAACCTAACCTAACCAAACCTAACCTAACCTAACCTAACCTAACCTAACGTAACCTAACCTAACCTAACCTAACCTAACCTAACGACGTTTGCAAGCGCTTTCACATTAGATATCGCAGTTCCCGACTTGTAATGGTGAAAAACACTGCATCTCACTAAGTGACATTGATTAATGCGGTTTTACGACGGTTCATATCTTAACCTAACCTAACATTCGCACTTGTATTAAAAAACGCTCTATTACACTGTTTCGTTCACAATTAGGATATTTGCATAACCTCACAGTTTTTCACCAACTTATTGCAGTACAGAACGTTGTATCTCGCTAAATGACATCGTTCTTTAAGGTTTCACGATGCTTTCATGCGCTTTAACGAGAATATCACAACATAGCAGTTTCGCACTTGTAACGGTACAACACGCAGTATTTGGCTTGTTCATGCCGTTTTGTGTGCTTTCACAACATTTCACCTATCGCAGTTTCGTAGTCGCAATAAAACAACACTATCTCGTTAGATGACGTTGTTTTTGGTAGTTTCACGACGCTACCTAGCTTAAACTAACATAACTCAACCTAACATAACCTTCGCACTTCTATCGTTAGAAAACGTTTTACTCGCTACTTTACATTGCTTTCTACAACATTACGACGGTTTCAAGCGCTTTCACATTAGATATCGCAGTTCCCAACTTGTAAAGGTGAAAAACACTGCATCTCACTAAGTGACATTGTTTATTGCGGTTTTACGACGGTTCATACCTTAACCTAACCTAACCTAACCTAACCTAACCCAACCTAACCTAACATAACCTAACCTAACCTAACCTAACCAAACCTAACCTAACGTAACCTAACCTAACCTAACCTAACCTAACGACGTTTGCAAGCGCTTTCACATTAGATATCGCAGTTCCCAACTTGTAATGGTGAAAAACACTGCATCTCACTAAGTGACATTGTTTAATGCGGTTTTACGACGGTTCATATCTTAACCTAACCTAACATTCGTACTTGTATTGAAAAACGCTCTATTAACCTGTTTCGTTCACAATTACGATATTTGCATAACCTCACAGTTTTTCACCAACATATTGCAGTACAGAACGCTGTATCTCGCTAAATGACATTGTTCTTTAAGGTTTCACGATGCTTGCATGCGCTTTAACGAGAATATCACAATATAGCAGTTTCGCACTTGTAACGGTAGAACACGCAGTATTTGGCTTGTTCATGGCGTTTTGTGTGCATTCACAACATTTCCCCTATCGCAGATTAATACTCGCAATAAAACAACACTATCTCGTTAGATGACGTCGTTTTTGGTAGTTTCACGACGCTACATAGCTTAAACTAACATAACTCAAGCTAACCTTCGCACTTCTATCGTTAGAAAACGTTTTACTCGCAACTTTACAATGTTTTCTACAAGATTACGACGGTTTCATGCGCTTTCACATTAGATATCGCAGTTCCCGACTTGTAATGGTGAAAAACACTGCATCTCACTAAGTGACATTGATTAATGCGGTTTTACGACGGTTCATATCTTAACCTAACCTAACATTCGCACTTGTATTAAAAAACGCTCTATTACACTGTTTCGTTCACAATTAGGATATTTGCATAACCTCACAGTTTTTCACCAACTTATTGCAGTACAGAACGTTGTATCTCGCTAAATGACATCGTTCTTTAAGGTTTCACGATGCTTTCATGCGCTTTAACGAGAATATCACAACATAGCAGTTTCGCACTTGTAACGGTACAACACGCAGTATTTGGCTTGTTCATGCCGTTTTGTGTGCTTTCACAACATTTCACCTATCGCAGTTTCGTAGTCGCAATAAAACAACACTATCTCGTTAGATGACGTTGTTTTTGGTAGTTTCACGACGCTACCTAGCTTAAACTAACATAACTCAACCTAACATGACCTTCGCACTTCTATCGTTAGAAAACGTTTTACTCGCTACTTTACATTGCTTTCTACAACATTACGACGGTTTCAAGCGCTTTCACATTAGATATCGCAGTTCCCAACTTGTAAAGGTGAAAAACACTGCATCTCACTAAGTGACATTGTTTAACGCGGTTTTACGACGGTTCATACCTTAACCTAACGTAACCTAACCTAACTTAACCTAACCTTACCTAACCTAACCTAACCTAACCCAACCCAACCCAACCTAACCTAACCTAACCCAACCTAACCCAACCCAACCCAACCAAACCAACCCTAAGCTAAGCTAACCTAACCTAACCAAACCTAACCTAACCTAACCTAACCTAACGTAACCTAACCTAACCTAACTTATTCTAACGTAACCTAACCTTACCTGATCTAACCTAACCTAACGTAACCTAACCTAACCTAACATAACCTAACGTAACCTAACCTAACCTAACCTAACGTAACGTAACCTAACCTAACCAAACCTAACCCAACCCAACCCAACCCAACAACACCCACCCCAACCTAACCTAACCTAACCTAACCTTACCTAACCTAACCAAATTATCCTCACCTAAACTAACCTAACCTAACGTAACCTAACCTAACCTAACCTAACCTAACCTAACGTAACCTAACCTAACCTAACGTAACCTAACCTAACCTAACCTAACCCAACGTAACCTAACCTAACCCAACTCAACCCAACCTAACCTAATCTAACCTAACCTAACCTAACCTAACCAAACCTAACCTAACCCAACCTAACCTAACCTAACCTAACCAAACCTAACCTAACCTAGCCTAACGTAACCTAACCTAACCTAACCAAACCTAACCTAACCTAACGACGTTTACAAGCGCTTTCACATTAGATATCGCAGTTCCCGACTTGTAATGGTGAAAAACACTGCATCTCACTAAGTGACATTGTTTAATGCGGTTTTACGACGGTTCATATCTTAACCTAACTTAAGATTCGCACTTGTATTGAAAAACGCTCTATTACACTGTTTCGTTCACAATTACAATATTTGCATAACCTCACAGTTTTTCACCAACTTATTGCAGTACAGAACGCTGTATCTCGCTAAATGACATCGTTCTTTAAGGTTTCGCGATGCTTGCATGCGCTTTAACGAGAATATCACATTATAGCAGTTACGCACTTGTAATGGTACAACACGCAGTATCTGGCTTGTTTATGCCGTTTTGTGTACTTTCACAACATTTCACCTATTGCAGTATCGTACATGCAATAAAACAACACTATCTCGTTAGATGACGTCCTTTTTGGTGGTCTCACGACGCTACATAGCCTAAACTAACATAAGTCAACCTAATATAACCTTCGCACTTCTATCGTTAGAAAACGTTTTACTCGCTACTTTACAATGCTCTCTACAACATTCCGACAGTTTCATGCGCTTTCACAATAGATATCGCAGTTCCCGACTTGTAATGGTGAAAAACACTGCATCTCACTTAGTGACATTGTTTCATGCGGTTTTACGACGGTTCATATCTTAACCTAACCTAACGTTCGCGCTTGTATCTCAAAACGCTCTATTACACTGTTTCGTTCACAATTACGATATTTGCATGACCTCACAGTTTTTCACCAACTTATTACAGTACAGAACGCTGTCTCTCGCTAAATGACATCATGCTTTAAGGTTTCACGATGCTTGCATGCGCTTTAACGAGAATATCACAACATAGCAGTTTCGCACTTGTAACGGTAGAACACGCAGTATTTGGCTTGTTCATGCCGTTTTGTGTGCTTTCACAACATTTCACCTATTGCAGTTTCGTACATGAAATAAAACAATTATATCTCGTTAGATGACGTCCTTTTTGGTGGTTTCACGACGCTACCTAGCTTAAACTAACATAATTCAACCTAACATAACCTTCGCACTTCTATCGTTAGAAAACGTTTTACTCGCTACTTTACAATGCTCTCTACAACATTTCGACGGTTTCATGCGCTTTCACATCAGATATCGATGTTCCCGACTTGTAATGGTGAAAAACACTGCATCTCACAAAGTGACATTGTTTAATGCGGTTTTACGACGGTTCATATCTTAACCTAACCCAACATTCGCGCATGTATCTCAAAAAAACGCTCTATTACACTGTTTCGTTCACAATTACGATATTTGCATGACCTCACAGTTTTTCACCAACTTACTACAGTACAGAACGCTGTCTCTCGCTAAATGACATCATTCTTTAAGGTTTCACGATGCTTGCATGCGCTTTAACGAGAATATCACAACATAGCAGTGTCGCACTTGTAACGGTACAACACGCAGTATTTGGCTTGTTCATGCTGTTTTGTGTGCTTTCACAACATTTCACCTATCGCAGTTTCGTACTCGCAATAAAACAACACTATCTCGTTAGATGACGTCGTTTTTGGTAGTTTCACGACGCTACCTAGCTTAAACTAACCTAACCTTCGCACTTCTATCGTTAGAAAACGTTTTATTCGCTGCTTTACAATGTTTTCTACAAGATTACGACGGTTTCATGCGCTTTCACATTAGATATCACAGTTCCCAACTTGTAAAGGTGAAAAACACTGCATCTCACTAAGTGACATTGTTTAATGCGGTTTTACGACGGTTCATACCTTAACCTAACCTAACCTAACCTAACCTAACCTTACCTAACCTAACCTAACCTAACCTAACCCAACCCAACCCAACCTAACCTAACCTAACCTAACCTAACCCAACCTAACCTAACCTAACCTAACCTAACCCAACCTAACCCAACCCAACCCAACCTAACCTAACCTAAGCTAACCTAACCAAACCTAACCTAACCTAACTTAACCTAACCTAACGTAACCTAACCTAACCTATTCTAACGTAACCTAACCTTACCTGACCTAACCTAACCTAACGTAACCTAACCTAACCTAACATAACCTAACGTAACCTAACCTAACCTAACCTAACGTAACCTAACCTAACCTAACCCAACCTAACTCAACCTAACCCAACCCAACCCAACCCAACAACACCCAACCCAACCTAACCTAACCTAACCTAACCTTACCTAACCTAACCAAATTATCCTTACCTAACCTAACCTAACCTAACGTAACCTAACCTAACCTAACCTAACGTAACCTAACCTAACCTAACGTAACCTAACCTAACCTAACCCAACCTAACCTAACCTAACCTAACCTAACCCAACTCAACCCAACCTAACCTAATCTAACCTAACCTAACCTAACCTAACCAAACCTAACCTAACCTAACCTAACCTAACCTAACCTAACCTAACCTAACCTAACCTAATCTAACGACGGTTGCAAGCGCTTTCACATTAAATATCGCAGTTCCCCACTTTTAATGGTGAAAAACACTGCAACTCAGTAATTGACATTGTTTAATGCGGTTTTACGACGGTTCATATCTTAACCTAACCTAACATTCGCACTTGTATCTAAAAACGCTCTATTACACTGTTTTGTTCACAATTACGATATTTGCATAACCTCACAGTTTTTCACCAACTTATTGCAGTACAGAACGCTGTATCTCGCTAAATGACATCGTTCTTTAAGGTTTCACGATACTTGCATGCGCTTTACCGAGAATGTCACAACATAGCAGTTTCGCACTTGTAACGGTACAACACGCAGTATTTGGCTTGTTCATGCCGTTTTGTGTGCTTTCACAACATTTTACCTATCGCAGTTTCGTACTCGCAATAAAACAACACTATCTCGTTAGATGACGTCGTTTTTGGAGGTTTCACGACGCTACCTAGCTTAAACTAACATAACTCAACCTAACATAACCTTCGCACTTCTATCGTTAGAAAACGTTTTACTCGCTACTTTACAATGTTTTCTACAAGATTACGACGGTTTCATGCGCTTTCACATTAGATATCGCAGTTCCCGACTTGTAATGGTGAAAAACACAGCATCTCACTAAGTGACATTGTTTAATGCGGTTTTAGCGCGGTTCATATCTTAACCTAACCTAACCTTACCTAAACCAACCTAACCTAACCTAACCTAACCAAACCTTACCTAACATACCCTAACCTAACCTAACCTAACCTAACCAAACCTAACCTAACCTAACCTAACCTAACGCAACCTAACCTAACCTAACCTAACCTAACCTAACCTAACCTAACCTAACGACGTTTGCAAGCGCTTTCACATTAGATATCGCAGTTCCCGACTTGTAATGGTGAAAAACACTGCATCTCACTAAGTGACATTGATTAATGCGGTTTTACGACGGTTCATATCTTAACCTAACCTAACATTCGCACTTGTATTTAAAAACGCTCTATTACACTGTTTTGTTCACAATTACGATATTTGCATAACCTCACAGTTTTTCACCAACATATTGCAGTACAGAACGCTGTATCTCGCTAAATGACATTGTTCTTTAAGGTTTCACGATGCTTGCATGCGCTTTAACGAGAATATCACAATATAGCAGTTTCGCACTTGTAACGGTAGAACACGCAGTATTTGGCTTGTTCATGCCGTTTTGTGTGCATTCACAACATTTCACCTATCGCAGTTTAATACTCGCAATAAAACAACACTATCTCGTTAGATGACGTCGTTTTTGGTAGTTTCACGACGCTACATAGCTTAAACTAACATAACTCAAGCTAACCTTCGCACTTCTATCGTTAGAAAACGTTTTACTCGCAACTTTACAATGTTTTCTACAAGATTACGACGGTTTCATGCGCTTTCACATTAGATATCGTAGTTCAAGACTTGTAATGTTGAAAAACACTACATCTCACTAAGTGACATTGTTTAATGCGTTTTTACGACGGTTGATATCTCAACCTAACCTAACATTCGCACTTGTATCTAAATACGCTCAATTACACTGTTTCGTTCACAATTACGATATTTGCTTGACCTCACAGTTTCTCACCAACCTATTACAGTACAGAACGCTGTATCTCGCTAAATGACATCGTTCTTTAAGGTTTCACGATACTTGCATGCGCTTTAACGAGAATATCAGAATAAAGCAGTTTCGCACTTGTAACGGTACAACACGCAGTATTTGGCTTGTTCATGCCGTTTTGTGTGCTTTCACAACATTTTACCTATCGCAGTTTCGTACTCGCAATAAAACAACACTATCTCGTTAGATGACGTCGTTTTTGGAGGTTTCACGACGCTACCTAGCTTAAACTAACATAACTCAACCTAACATAACCTTCGCACTTCTATCGTTAGAAAACGTTTTACTCGCTACTTTACAATGTTTTCTACAAGATTACGACGGTTTCATGCGCTTTCACATTAGATATCGCAGTTCCCGACTTGTAATGGTGAAAAACACAGCATCTCACTAAGTGACATTGTTTAATGCGGTTTTAGCGCGGTTCATATCTTAACCTAACCTAACCTTACCTAAACCAACCTAACCTAACCTAACCTAACCAAACCTTACCTAACATACCCTTACCTAACCTAACCTAACCTAACCAAACCTAACCTAACCTAACCTAACCTAACCTAACCTAACGTAACCTAACCTAACCTAACCTAACCTAACCTAACCTAACCTAACGACGTTTGCAAGCGCTTTCACATTAGATATCGCAGTTCCCGACTTGTAATGGTGGAAAACACTGCATCTCACTAAGTGACATTGATTAATGCGGTTTTACGACGGTTCATATCTTAACCTAACCTAACATTCGCACTTGAATTAAAAAACGCTCTATTACACTGTTTCGTTCACAATTAGGATATTTGCATAACCTCGCAGTTTTTCACCAACTTATTGCAGTACAGAACGCTGTATCTCGCTAAATGACATCGTTCTTAAAGGTTTCACGATGCTTTCATGCGATTTAACGAGAATATCACAACATAGCAGTTTCGCACTTGTAACGGTACAACACGCAGTATTTGGCTTGTTCATGCCGTTTTGTGTGCTTTCACAACATTTCACCTATCGCAGTTTCGTAGTCGCAATAAAACAACACTATCTCGTTAGATGACGTTGTTTTTGGTAGTTTCACGACGCTACCTAGCTTAAACTAACATAACTCAACCTAACATGACCTTTGCACTTCTATCGTTAGAAAACGTTTTACTCGCTACTTTACATTGCTTTCTACAACATTACGACGGTTTCAAGCGCTTTCACATTAGATATCACAGTTCCCAACTTGTAAAGGTGAAAAACACTGCATCTCACTAAGTTACATTGTTTAATGCGGTTTTACAACGGTTCATATCTTAACCTAACCTAACATTCGCACTTGTATTAAAAAACGCTCTATTACACTGTTTCGTTCACAATTAGGATATTTGCATAACCTCACAGTTTTTCACCAACTTATTGCAGTACAGAACGCTGTATCTCGCTAAATGACATCGTTCTTTAAGGTTTCACGATGCTTGCATGCGCTTTAACGAGAATATCACAACATAGCAGTTTCGCACTTGTAACGGTACAACACGCAGTATTTGGCTTGTTCATGCCGTTTTGTGTGCTTTCACAACATTTCACCTATCGCAGTTTCGTACTCACAATAAAACAACACTATCTCGTTAGATGACGTTGTTTTTGGTAGTTTCACGACGCTACCTAGCTTAAACTAACATAACTCAACCTAACATGACCTTCGCACTTCTATCGTGAGAAAACGTTTTACTCGCTACTTTACATTGCTTTCTACAACATTACGACGGTTTCAAGCGCTTTCACATTAGATATCACAGTTCCCAACTTGTAAAGGTGAAAAACACTGCATCTCACTAAGTGACATTGTTTAATGCGGTTTTACGACGGTTCATACCTTAACCTAACCTAACCTAACCTAACCTAACCTTACCTAACCTAACCTAACCTAACCCAACCCAACCCAACCCAACCTAACCCAACCCAACCCAACCTAACCTAACCTAAGCTAACCTAACCTAACCTAACCAAACATAACCTAACCTAACTTAACCTAACCTAACGTAACCTAACCTAACCTATTCTAACGTAACCTAACCTTACCTGACCTAACCTAACCTAACCTAACCTTACCTAACCTAACGAAATTATCCTTACCTAACCTAACCTAACCTAACGTAACCTAACCTAACCTAACCTAACGTAACCTAACCTAACCTAACGTAACCTAACCTAACCCAACCTAACCTAACCTAACCTAACCCAACTCAACCCAACCTAACCTAATCTAACCTAACCTAACCTAACCTAACCTAACCAAACCTAACCTAACCTAACCTAACCTAACCTAACCTAACGACGGTTGCAAGCGCTTTCACATTAAATATCACAGTTCCCCACTTTTAATGGTGAAAAACACTGCATCTCAGTAATTGACATTGTTTAATGCGGTTTTACGACGGTTCATATCTTAACCTAACCTAACATTCGCACTTGTATCTAAAAACGCTCTATTACACTGTTTCGTTCACAATTAGGATATTTGCATAACCTCACAGTTTTTCACCAACATATTGCAGTACAGAACGCTGTATCTCGCTAAATGACATTGTTCTTTAAGATTTCACGATGCTTGCATGCGCTTTAACGAGAATATCACAATATAGCAGTTTCGCACTTGTAACGGTAGAACACGCAGTATTTGGCTTGTTCATGCCGTTTTGTGTGCATTCACAACATTTCACCTATCGCAGTTTAATACTCGCAATAAAACAACACTATCTCGTTAGATGACGTTTTTGGTAGTTTCACGACGCTACATAGCTTAAACTAACATAACTCAAGCTAACTTTCGCACTTCTATCGTTAGAAAACGTTTTACTCGCAACTTTACAATGTTTTCTACAAGATTACGACGGTTTCATGCGCTTTCACATTAGATATCGCAGTTCCCGACTTGTAATGGTGAAAAACACAGCATCTCACTAAGTGACATTGTTTAATGCGGTTTTAGCGCGGTTCATATCTTAACCTAACCTAACCTAACCTAACCCAACCTAACCTAACCTTACTTAACCCAACCTAACCCAACCTAACCTAACCTAACCTAACCAAACCTTACCTAACATAACCTAACCTAACCTAACCTAACCTAACCAAACCTAACCTAACCTAACCTAACGTAACCTAACCTAACCTAACCTAACCTAACGACGTTTGCAAGCGCTTTCCCATTAGATATCGCAGTTCCCGACTTGTAATGGTGAAAAACACTGCATCTCACTAAGTGACATTGTTTAATGCGGTTTTACGACGGTTCATATCTTAACCTAACTTATGATTCGCACTTGTATTGAAAAACGCTCTATTACACTGTTTCGTTCACAATTACGATATTTGCATAACCTCACAGTTTTTCACCAACTTATTGCAGTACAGAACGCTGTATCTCGCTAAATGACATCGTTCTTTAAGGTTTCACGATGCTTGCATGCGCTTTAACGAGAATATCACAACATAGCAGTTTCGCACTTGTAACGGTACAACACGCAGTATTTGGCTTGTTCATGCCGTTTTGTGTGCTTTCACAACATTTCACCTATTGCAGTTTCGTACATGCAATAAAACAACACTATCTCGTTAGATGACGTCCTTTTTGGTGGTCTCACGACGCTACATAACTTAAACTAACATAACTCAACCTAATATAACCTTCGCACTTCTATCGTTAGAAAATGTTTTACTCGCTACTTTACATTGCTTTCTACAACATTACGATGGTTTCAAGCGCTTTCACATTAGATATCACAGTTCCCAACTTGTAAAGGTGAAAAACACTGCATCTCACTAAGTGACATTGTTTAATGCGGTTTTACGACGGTTCATACCTTAACCTAACCTAACCTAACCTAACCTTACCTAACCTAACCTAACCTAACCTAACCCAACCCAACCTAACCTAACCTAACCTAACCTAACCCAACCTAACCTAACCTAACCTAACCTAACCCAACCTAACCCAACCCAACCCAACCTAACCTAACCTAAGCTAACCTAACCAAACCTAACCTAACCTAACTTAACCTAACCTAACGTAACCTAACCTAACCTATTCTAACGTAACCTAACCTTACCTGACCTAACCTAACCTAACGTAACCTAACCTAACCTAACATAACCTAACGTAACCTAACCTAACCTAACCTAACGTAACCTAACCTAACCTAACCCAACCTAACCTAACCTAACCTAACGTAACCTAACCTAACCTAACGTAACCTAACCTAACCTAACCCAACCTAACCTAACCTAACCTAACCTAACCCAACTCAACCCAACCTAATCTAACCTAACCTAACCTAACCTAACCTAACCAAACCTAACCTAACCTAACCTAACCTAACCTAACCTAACCTAACCTAATCTAACGACGGTTGCAAGCGCTTTCACATTAAATATCGCAGTTCCCCACTTTTAATGGTGAAAAACACTGCAACTCAGTAATTGACATTGTTTAATGCGGTTTTACGACGGTTCATATCTTAACCTAACCTAACATTCGCACTTGTATCTAAAAACGCTCTATTACACTGTTTTGTTCACAATTACGATATTTGCATAACCTCACAGTTTTTCACCAACTTATTGCAGTACAGAACGCTGTATCTCGCTAAATGACATCGTTCTTTAAGGTTTCACGATACTTGCATGCGCTTTACCGAGAATGTCACAACATAGCAGTTTCGCACTTGTAACGGTACAACACGCAGTATTTGGCTTGTTCATGCCGTTTTGTGTGCTTTCACAACATTTTACCTATCGCAGTTTCGTACTCGCAATAAAACAACACTATCTCGTTAGATGACGTCGTTTTTGGAGGTTTCACGACGCTACCTAGCTTAAACTAACATAACTCAACCTAACATAACCTTCGCACTTCTATCGTTAGAAAACGTTTTACTCGCTACTTTACAATGTTTTCTACAAGATTACGACGGTTTCATGCGCTTTCACATTAGATATCGCAGTTCCCGACTTGTAATGGTGAAAAACACAGCATCTCACTAAGTGACATTGTTTAATGCGGTTTTAGCGCGGTTCATATCTTAACCTAACCTAACCTTACCTAAACCAACCTAACCTAACCTAACCTAACCAAACCTTACCTAACATACCCTAACCTAACCTAACCTAACCTAACCAAACCTAACCTAACCTAACCTAACCTAACGCAACCTAACCTAACCTAACCTAACCTAACCTAACCTAACCTAACCTAACCTAACGACGTTTGCAAGCGCTTTCACATTAGATATCGCAGTTCCCGACTTGTAATGGTGAAAAACACTGCATCTCACTAAGTGACATTGATTAATGCAGTTTTACGACGGTTCATATCTTAACCTAACCTAACATTCGCACTTGTATTTAAAAACGCTCTATTACACTGTTTTGTTCACAATTACGATATTTGCATAACCTCACAGTTTTTCACCAACATATTGCAGTACAGAACGCTGTATCTCGCTAAATGACATTGTTCTTTAAGGTTTCACGATGCTTGCATGCGCTTTAACGAGAATATCACAATATAGCAGTTTCGCACTTGTAACGGTAGAACACGCAGTATTTGGCTTGTTCATGCCGTTTTGTGTGCATTCACAACATTTCACCTATCGCAGTTTAATACTCGCAATAAAACAACACTATCTCGTTAGATGACGTCGTTTTTGGTAGTTTCACGACGCTACATAGCTTAAACTAACATAACTCAAGCTAACCTTCGCACTTCTATCGTTAGAAAACGTTTTACTCGCAACTTTACAATGTTTTCTACAAGATTACGACGGTTTCATGCGCTTTCACATTAGATATCGTAGTTCAAGACTTGTAATGTTGAAAAACACTACATCTCACTAAGTGACATTGTTTAATGCGTTTTTACGACGGTTGATATCTCAACCTAACCTAACATTCGCACTTGTATCTAAATACGCTCAATTACACTGTTTCGTTCACAATTACGATATTTGCTTGACCTCACAGTTTCTCACCAACCTATTACAGTACAGAACGCTGTATCTCGCTAAATGACATCGTTCTTTAAGGTTTCACGATACTTGCATGCGCTTTAACGAGAATATCAGAATAAAGCAGTTTCGCACTTGTAACGGTACAACACGCAGTATTTGGCTTGTTCATGCCGTTTTGTGTGCTTTCACAACATTTTACCTATCGCAGTTTCGTACTCGCAATAAAACAACACTATCTCGTTAGATGACGTCGTTTTTGGAGGTTTCACGACGCTACCTAGCTTAAACTAACATAACTCAACCTAACATAACCTTCGCACTTCTATCGTTAGAAAACGTTTTACTCGCTACTTTACAATGTTTTCTACAAGATTACGACGGTTTCATGCGCTTTCACATTAGATATCGCAGTTCCCGACTTGTAATGGTGAAAAACACAGCATCTCACTAAGTGACATTGTTTAATGCGGTTTTAGCGCGGTTCATATCTTAACCTAACCTAACCTTACCTAAACCAACCTAACCTAACCTAACCGAACCAAACCTTACCTAACATACCCTTACCTAACCTAACCTAACCTAACCAAACCTAACCTAACCTAACCTAACCTAACCTAACCTAACGTAACCTAACCTAACCTAACCTAACCTAACCTAACCTAACCTAACGACGTTTGCAAGCGCTTTCACATTAGATATCGCAGTTCCCGACTTGTAATGGTGAAAAACACTGCATCTCACTAAGTGACATTGATTAATGCGGTTTTACGACGGTTCATATCTTAACCTAACCTAACATTCGCACTTGAATTAAAAAACGCTCTATTACACTGTTTCGTTCACAATTAGGATATTTGCATAACCTCACAGTTTTTCACCAACTTATTGCAGTACAGAACGCTGTATCTCGCTAAATGACATCGTTCTTAAAGGTTTCACGATGCTTTCATGCGCTTTAACGAGAATATCACAACATAGCAGTTTCGCACTTGTAACGGTACAACACGCAGTATTTGGCTTGTTCATGCCGTTTTGTGTGCTTTCACAACATTTCACCTATCGCAGTTTCGTAGTCGCAATAAAACAACACTATCTCGTTAGATGACGTTGTTTTTGGTAGTTTCACGACGCTACCTAGCTTAAACTAACATAACTCAACCTAACATGACCTTTGCACTTCTATCGTTAGAAAACGTTTTACTCGCTACTTTACATTGCTTTCTACAACATTACGACGGTTTCAAGCGCTTTCACATTAGATATCACAGTTCCCAACTTGTAAAGGTGAAAAACACTGCATCTCACTAAGTTACATTGTTTAATGCGGTTTTACAACGGTTCATATCTTAACCTAACCTAACATTCGCACTTGTATTAAAAAACGCTCTATTACACTGTTTCGTTCACAATTAGGATATTTGCATAACCTCACAGTTTTTCACCAACTTATTGCAGTACAGAACGCTGTATCTCGCTAAATGACATCGTTCTTTAAGGTTTCACGATGCTTGCATGCGCTTTAACGAGAATATCACAACATAGCAGTTTCGCACTTGTAACGGTACAACACGCAGTATTTGGCTTGTTCATGCCGTTTTGTGTGCTTTCACAACATTTCACCTATCGCAGTTTCGTACTCACAATAAAACAACACTATCTCGTTAGATGACGTTGTTTTTGGTAGTTTCACGACGCTACCTAGCTTAAACTAACATAACTCAACCTAACATGACCTTCGCACTTCTATCGTGAGAAAACGTTTTACTCGCTACTTTACATTGCTTTCTACAACATTACGACGGTTTCAAGCGCTTTCACATTAGATATCACAGTTCCCAACTTGTAAAGGTGAAAAACACTGCATCTCACTAAGTGACATTGTTTAATTCGGTTTTACGACGGTTCATACCTTAACCTAACCTAACCTAACCTAACCTAACCTTACCTAACCTAACCTAACCTAACCCAACCCAACCCAACCCAACCTAACCCAACCCAACCCAACCTAACCTAACCTAAGCTAACCTAACCTAACCTAACCAAACATGACCTAACCTAACTTAACCTAACCTAACGTAACCTAACCTAACCTATTCTAACGTAACCTAACCTTACCTGACCTAACCTAACCTAACCTAACCTTACCTAACCTAACGAAATTATCCTTACCTAACCTAACCTAACCTAACGTAACCTAACCTAACCTAACCTAACGTAACCTAACCTAACCTAACGTAACCTAACCTAACCCAACCTAACCTAACCTAACCTAACCTAACCCAACTCAACCCAACCTAACCTAATCTAACCTAACCTAACCTAACCTAACCTAACCAAACCTAACCTAACCTAACCTAACCTAACCTAACCTAACGACGGTTGCAAGCCGTTTCACATTAAATATCGCAGTTCCCCACTTTTAATGGTGAAAAACACTGCATCTCAGTAATTGACATTGTTTAATGCGGTTTTACGACGGTTCATATCTTAACCTAACCTAACATTCGCACTTGTATCTAAAAACGCTCTATTACACTGTTTCGTTCACAATTAGGATATTTGCATAACCTCACAGTTTTTCACCAACATATTGCAGTACAGAACGCTGTATCTCGCTAAATGACATTGTTCTTTAAGGTTTCACGATGCTTGCATGCGCTTTAACGAGAATATCACAATATAGCAGTTTCGCACTTGTAACGGTAGAACACGCAGTATTTGGCTTGTTCATGCCGTTTTGTGTGCATTCACAACATTTCACCTATCGCAGTTTAATACTCGCAATAAAACAACACTATCTCGTTAGATGACGTCGTTTTTGGTAGTTTCACGACGCCACATAGCTTAAACTAACATAACTCAAGCTAACTTTCGCACTTCTATCGTTAGAAAACGTTTTACTCGCAACTTTACAATGTTTTCTACAAGATTACGACGGTTTCATGCGCTTTCACATTAGATATCGCAGTTCCCGACTTGTAATGGTGAAAAACACAGCATCTCACTAAGTGACATTGTTTAATGCGGTTTTAGCGCGGTTCATTACTTAACCTAACCTAACCTAACCCAACCTAACCTAACCTTACTTAACCCAACCTAACCCAACCTAACCTAACCTAACCAAACCTTACCTAACATAACCTAACCTAACCTAACCTAACCTAACCAAACCTAACCTAACCTAACCTAACGTAACCTAACCTAACCTAACCTAACCTAACGACGTTTGCAAGCGCTTTCCCATTAGATATCGCAGTTCCCGACTTGTAATGGTGAAAAACACTGCATCTCACTAAGTGACATTGTTTAATGCGGTTTTACGACGGTTCATATCTTAACCTAACTTATGATTCGCACTTGTATTGAAAAACGCTCTATTACACTGTTTCGTTCACAATTACGATATTTGCATAACCTCACAGTTTTTCACCAACTTATTGCAGTACAGAACGCTGTATCTCGCTAAATGACATCGTTCTTTAAGGTTTCACGATGCTTGCATGCGCTTTAACGAGAATATCACAACATAGCAGTTTCGCACTTGTAACGGTACAACACGCAGTATTTGGCTTGTTCATGCCGTTTTGTGTGCTTTCACAACATTTCACCTATTGCAGTTTCGTACATGCAATAAAACAACACTATCTCGTTAGATGACGTCCTTTTTGGTGGTCTCACGACGCTACATAACTTAAACTAACATAACTCAACCTAATATAACCTTCGCACTTCTATCGTTAGAAAATGTTTTACTCGCTACTTTACATTGCTTTCTACAACATTACGATGGTTTCAAGCGCTTTCACATTAGATATCACAGTTCCCAACTTGTAAAGGTGAAAAACACTGCATCTCACTAAGTGACATTGTTTAATGCGGTTTTACGACGGTTCATACCTTAACCTAACCTAACCTAACCTAACCTTACCTAACCTAACCTAACCTAACCTAACCTAACCCAACCCAACCTAACCTAACCTAACCTAACCTAACCCAACCTAACCTAACCTAACCTAACCTAACCCAACCTAACCCAACCCAACCCAACCTAACCTAACCTAAGCTAACCTAACCAAACCTAACCTAACCTAACTTAACCTAACCTAACGTAACCTAACCTAACCTATTCTAACGTAACCTAACCTTACCTGACCTAACCTAACCTAACGTAACCTAACCTAACCTAACATAACCTAACGTAACCTAACCTAACCTAACCTAACGTAACCTAACCTAACCTAACCCAACCTAACCCAACCCAACCCAACCCAACAACACCCAACCCAACCTAACCTAACCTAACCTAACCTTACCTAACCTAACCTAACCTAACGTAACCTAACCTAACCCAACCTAACCTAACCTAACCTAACCTAACCCAACTCAACCCAACCTAACCTAATCTAACCTAACCTAACCTAACCTAACCTAACCAAACCTAACCTAACCTAACCTAACCTAACCTAACGACGGTTGCAAGCGCTTTCACATTAAATATCGCAGTTCCCCACTTTTAATGGTGAAAAACACTGCATCTCAGTAATTGACATTGTTTAATGCGGTTTTACGACGGTTCATATCTTAACCTAACCTAACATTCGCACTTGTATCTAAAAACGCTCTATTACACTGTTTCGTTCACAATTAGGATATTTGCATAACCTCACAGTTTTTCACCAACATATTGCAGTACAGAACGCTGTATCTCGCTAAATGACATTGTTCTTTAAGGTTTCACGATGCTTGCATGCGCTTTAACGAGAATATCACAATATAGCAGTTTCGCACTTGTAACGGTAGAACACGCAGTATTTGGCTTGTTCATGCCGTTTTGTGTGCTTTCACAACATTTCACCTATCGCAGTTTAATACTCGCTATAAAACAACACTATATCGTTAGATGACGTCGTTTTTGGTAGTTTCACGACGCTACCTAGCTTAAACTAACCTAACCTAACCTAACCTTCGCACTTCTATCGTTTGAAAACGTTTTACTCGCCACTTTACTATGTTTTCTACAAGATTACGACGGTTTCATGCGCTTTCACATTAGATATCGTAGTTCCCGACTTGTAATGTTGAAAAACACTACATCTCACTAAGTGACATTGTTTAATGCGGTTTTACGACGGTTGATATGTCAACCTAACCTAACATTCGCACTTGTATCTAAAGACGCTCAATTACACTGTTTCGTTCACAATTACGATATTTGCTTGACCTCACAGTTTCTCACCAACTTATTACAGTACAGAACGCTGTATCTCGCTAAATGACATCGTTCTTTAAGGTTTCACGATACTTGCATGCGCTTTACCGAGAATGTCACAACATAGCAGTTTCGCACTTGTAACGGTACAACACGCAGTATTTGGCTTGTTCATGCCGTTTTGTGTGCTTTCACAACATTTTACCTATCGCAGTTTCGTACTCGCAATAAAACAACACTATCTCGTTAGATGACGTCGTTTTTGGTGGTTTCACGACGCTACCTAGCTTAAACTAACATAACTCAACCTAACATAACCTTCGCACTTCTATCGTTAGAAAACGTTTTACTCGCTACTTTACATTGCTTTCTACAACATTACGACGGTTTCAAGCGCTTTCACATTAGATATCGCAGTTCCCAACTTGTAAAGGTGAAAAACACTGCATCTCACCAAGTGACATTGTTTATTGCGGTTTTACGACGGTTCATACCTTAACCTAACGTAACCTAACCTAACCTAACCCAACCCAACCTAACCTAACCTAACCTAACCTAACCTAACCAAACCTAACCTAACGTAACCTAACCTAACCTAACCTAACCTAACCTAACCTAACGACGTTTGCAAGCGCTTTCACATTAGATATCGCAGTTCCCAACTTGTAATGGTGAAAAACACTGCATCTCACTAAGTGACATTGTTTAATGCGGTTTTACGACGGTTGATATCTCAACCTAACCTAACATTCGCACTTGTATCTAAATACGCTCAATTACACTGTTTCGTTCACAATTACGATATTTGCTTGACCTCACAGTTTTTCACCAACATATTGCAGTACAGAACGCTGTATCTCGCTAAATGACATTGTTCTTTAAGGTTTCACGATGCTTGCATGCGCTTTAACGAGAATATCACAATATAGCAGTTTCGCACTTGTAATGGTAGAACACGCAGTATTTGGCTTGTTCATGCCGTTTTGTGTGCATTCACAACATTTCACCTATCGCAGTTCAATACTCGCAATAAAACAACACTATCTCGTTAGATGACGTCGTTTTTGGTAGTTTCACGACGCTACATAGCTTAAACTAACATAACTCAAGCTAACCTTCGCACTTCTATCGTTAGAAAACGTTTTACTCGCAACTTTACAATGTTTTCTACAAGATTACGACGGTTTCATGCGGTTTCACATTAGATAGCGTAGTTCCCGACTTGTAATGTTGAAAAACACTACATCTCACTAAGTGACATTGTTTAATGCGGTTTTACGACGGTTGATATCTCAACCTAACCTAACATTCGCACTTGTATCTAAATACGCTCAATTACACTGTTTCGTTCACAATTACGATATTTGCTTGACCTCACAGTTTCTCACCAACCTATTACAGTACAGAACGCTGTATCTCGCTAAATGACATTGTTCTTTAAGGTTTCACGATGCTTGCATGCGCTTTAACGAGAATATCACAATATAGCAGTTTCGCACTTGTAGCGGTAGAACACGCAGTATTTGGCTTGTTCATGCCGTTTTGTGTGCATTCACAACATTTCACCTATCGCAGTTTAATACTCGCAATAAAACAACACTATCTCGTTAGATGACGTCGTTTTTGGTAGTTTCACGACGCTACATAGCTTAAACTAACATAACTCAAGCTAACCTTCGCACTTCTATCGTTAGAAAACGTTTTACTCGCAACTTTACAATGTTTTCTACAAGATTACGACGGTTTCATGCGCTTTCACATTAGATATCGTAGTTCAAGACTTGTAATGTTGAAAAACACTACATCTCACTAAGTGACATTTTTTAATGCGGTTTTACGACGGTTGATATCTCAACCTAACCTAACATTCGCACTTGTATCTAAATACGCTCAATTACACTGTTTCGTTCACAATTACGATATTTGCTTGACCTCACAGTTACTCACCAACCTATTACAGTACAGAACGCTGTATCTCGCTAAATGACATCGTTCTTTAAGGTTTCACGATACTTGCATGCGCTTTAACGAGAATATCAGAATAAAGCAGTTTCGCACTTGTAACGGTACAACACGCAGTATTTGGCTTGTTCATGCCGTTTTGTGTGCTTTCACAACATTTTACCTATCGCAGTTTCGTACTCGCAATAAAACAACACTATCTCGTTAGATGACGTCGTTTTTGGAGGTTTCACGACGCAACCTAGCTTAAACTAACATAACTCAACCTAACATAACCTTCGCACTTCTATCGTTAGAAAACGTTTTACTCGCTACTTTACAATGTTTTCTACAAGATTACGACGGTTTCATGCGCTTTCACATTAGATATCGCAGTTCCCGACTTGTAATGGTGAAAAACACAGCATCTCACTAAGTGACATTGTTTAATGCGGTTTTAGCGCGGTTCATATCTTAACCTAACCTAACCTTACCTAAACCAACCTAACCTAACCTAACCTAACCAAACCTTACCTAACATACCCTAACCTAACCTAACCTAACCTAACCTAACCAAACCTAACCTAACCTAACCTAACCTAACCTAACCTAACGTAACCTAACCTAACCTAACCTAACCTAACCTAACCTAACCTAACGTAACCTAACCTAATCTAACCTAACCTAACCTAACCTAACGACGTTTGCAAGCGCTTTCACATTAGATATCGCAGTTCCCGACTTGTAATGGTGAAAAACACTGCATCTCACTAAGTGACATTGATTAATGCGGTTTTACGACGGTTCATATCTTAACCTAACCTAACATTCGCACTTGAATTAAAAAACGCTCTATTACACTGTTTCGTTCACAATTAGGATATTTGCATAACCTCACAGTTTTTCACCAACTTATTGCAGTACAGAACGCTGTATCTCGCTAAATGACATCGTTCTTAAAGGTTTCACGATGCTTTCATGCGCTTTAACGAGAATATCACAACATAGCAGTTTCGCACTTGTAACGGTACAACACGCAGTATTCGGCTTGTTCATGCCGTTTTGTGTGCTTTCACAACATTTCACCTATCGCAGTTTCGTAGTCGCAATAAAACAACACTATCTCGTTAGATGACGTTGTTTTTGGTAGTTTCACGACGCTACCTAGCTTAAACTAACATAACTCAACCTAACATGACCTTTGCACTTCTATCGTTAGAAAACGTTTTACTCGCTACTTTACATTGCTTTCTACAACATTACGACGGTTTCAAGCGCTTTCACATTAGATATCACAGTTCCCAACTTGTAAAGGTGAAAAACACTGCATCTCACTAAGTGACATTGTTTAATGCGGTTTTACGACGGTTCATATCTTAACCTAACCTAACATTCGCACTTGTATTAAAAAACGCTCTATTACACTGTTTCGTTCACAATTAGGATAGTTGCATAACCTCAGAGTTTTTCACCAACTTATTGCAGTACAGAATGCTGTATCTCGCTAAATGACATCGTTCTTTAAGGTTTCACGATGCTTGCATGCGCTTTAACGAGAATATCACAACATAGCAGTTTCGCACTTGTAACGGTACAACACGCAGTATTTGGCTTGTTCATGCCGTTTTGTGTGCTTTCACAACATTTCACCTATCGCAGTTTCGTACTCACAATAAAACAACACTATCTCGTTAGATGACGTTGTTTTTGGTAGTTTCACGACGCTACCTAGCTTAAACTAACATAACTCAACCTAACATGACCTTCGCACTTCTATCGTGAGAAAACGTTTTACTCGCTACTTTACATTGCTTTCTACAACATTACGACGGTTTCAAGCGCTTTCACATTAGATATCACAGTTCCCAACTTGTAAAGGTGAAAAACACTGCATCTCACTAAGTGACATTGTTTAATGCGGTTTTACGACGGTTCATACCTTAACCTAACCTAACCTAACCTAACCTTACCTAACCTAACCTAACCTAACCCAACCCAACCCAACCCAACCTAACCCAACCCAACCCAACCTAACCTAACCTAAGCTAACCTAACCTAACCTAACCAAACCTAACCTAACCTAACTTAACCTAACCTAACGTAACCTAACCTAACCTATTCTAACGTAACCTAACCTTACCTGACCTAACCTAACCTAACGTAACCTAACCTAACCTAACATAACCTAACGTAACCTAACCTAACCTAACCTAACGTAACCTAACCTAACCTAACCCAACCTAACCCAACCCAACCCAACCCAACAACACCCAACCCAACCTAACCTAACCTAACCTTACCTAACCTAACGAAATTATCCTTACCTAACCTAACCTAACCTAACGTAACCTAACCTAACCTAACCTAACGTAACCTAACCTAACCTAACGTAACCTAACCTAACCCAACCTAACCTAACCTAACCTAACCTAACCCAACTCAACCCAACCTAACCTAATCTAACCTAACCTAACCTAACCTAACCAAACCTAACCTAACCTAACCTAACCTAACCTAACGACGGTTGCAAGCGCTTTCACATTAAATATCGCAGTTCCCCACTTTTAATGGTGAAAAACACTGCATCTCAGTAATTGACATTGTTTAATGCGGTTTTACGACGGTTCATATCTTAACCTAACCTAACATTCGCACTTGTATCTAAAAACGCTCTATTACACTGTTTCGTTCACAATTAGGATATTTGCATAACCTCACAGTTTTTCACCAACATATTGCAGTACAGAACGCTGTATCTCGCTAAATGACATTGTTCTTTAAGGTTTCACGATGCTTGCATGCGCTTTAACGAGAATATCACAATATAGCAGTTTCGCACTTGTAACGGTAGAACACGCAGTATTTGGCTTGTTCATGCCGTTTTGTGTGCATTCACAACATTTCACCTATCGCAGTTTAATACTCGCAATAAAACAACACTATCTCGTTAGATGACGTCGTTTTTGGTAGTTTCACGACGCTACATAGCTTAAACTAACATAACTCAAGCTAACCTTCGCACTTCTATCGTTAGAAAACGTTTTACTCGCAACTTTACAATGTTTTCTACAAGATTACGACGGTTTCATGCGCTTTCACATTAGATATCGTAGTTCCCGACTTGTAATGTTGAAAAACACTACATCTCACTAAGTGACATTGTTTAATGCGGTTTTACGACGGTTGATATCTCAACCTAACCTAACATTCGCACTTGTATCTAAATACGCTCAATTACACTGTTTCGTTCACAATTACGATATTTGCTTGACCTCACAGTTTCTCACCAACCTATTACAGTACAGAACGCTGTATCTCGCTAAATGACATCGTTCTTTAAGGTTTCACGATACTTGCATGCGCTTTAACGAGAATATCAGAATAAAGCAGTTTCGCACTTGTAACGGTACAACACGCAGTATTTGGCTTGTTCATGCCGTTTTGTGTGCTTTCACAACATTTTACCTATCGCAGTTTCGTACTCGCAATAAAACAACACTATCTCGTTAGATGACGTCGTTTTTGGTGGTTTCACGACGCTACCTAGCTTCAACTAACATAACTCAACCTAACATAACCTTCGCACTTCTATCGTTAGAAAACGTTTTACTCGCTACTTTACATTGCTTTCTACAACATTACGACGGTTTCAAGCGCTTTCACATTAGATATCGCAGTTCCCAACTTGTAAAGGTGAAAAACACTGCATCTCACTAAGTGACATTGTTTATTGCGGTTTTACGACGGTTCATACCTTAACCTAACGTAACCTAACCTAACCTAACCCAACCTAACCTAACGTAACCTAACCTAACCTAACCTAACCAAACCTAACCTAACGTAACCTAACCTAACCTAACCTAACCCAACCTAACGACATTTGCAAGCGCTTTCACATTAGATATCGCAGTTCCCAACTTGTAATGGTGAAAAACACTGCATCTCACTAAGTGACATTGTTTAATGCGGTTTTACGACGGTTAATATCTTAACCTAACCTAACATTCGTACTTGTATTGAAAAACGCTCTATTACACTGTTTCGTTCACAATTACGATATTTGCATAACCTTACAGTTTTTCACCAACATATTGCAGTACAGAACGCTGTATCTCGCTAAATGACATTGTTCTTTAAGGTTTCACGATGCTTGCATGCGCTTTAACGAGAATATCACAATATAGCAGTTTCGCACTTGTAACGGTAGAACACGCAGTATTTGGCTTGTTCATGCCGTTTTGTGTACATTCACAACATTTCACCTATCGCAGTTCAATACTCGCAATAAAACAACACTATCTCGTTAGATGACGTCGTTTTTGGTAGTTTCACGACGCTACATAGCTTAAACTAACATAACTCAAGCTAACCTTCGCACTTCTATCGTTAGAAAACGTTTTACTCGCAACTTTACAATGTTTTCTACAAGATTACGACGGTTTCATGCGCTTTCACATTAGATAGCGTAGTTCCCGACTTGTAATGTTGAAAAACACTACATCTCACTAAGTGACATTGTTTAATGCGGTTTTACGACGGTTGATATCTCAACCTAACCTAACATTCGCACTTGTATCTAAATACGCTCAATTACACTGTTTCGTTCACAATTACGATATTTGCTTGACCTCACAGTTTCTCACCAACCTATTACAGTACAGAACACTGTATCTCGCTAAATGACATCGTTCTTTAAGGTTTCACGATACTTGCATGCGCTTTAACGAGAATATCAGAATAAATCAGTTTCGCACTTGTAACGGCACAAGACGCAGTATCTGGCTAGTTCATGCCATTTTGTGTGCTTTCCCAATATTTCACCTATCGCAGTTTCGTACTCGCAATAAAACAACACTATCTCGTTAGATGACATCGTTTTTGGTGGTTTCACGACGCTACCTAGCTCAAACTAACCGAACCTTCGCACTTCTATCGTTAGAAAACGTTTTATTCGCTACTTTACAATGTTTTCTACAAGATTACGACGGTTTCATGCGCTTTCACATTAGATATCGCAGTTCCCGACTTGTAATGGTGAAAAACACAGCATCTCACTAAGTGACATTGTTTAATGCGGTTTTAGCGCGGTTCATATCTTAACCTAACCTAACCTTACCTAAACCAACCTAACCTAACCTAACCAAACCTTACCTAACATACCCTAACCTAACCTAACCTAACCTAACCTAACCAAACCTAACCTAACCTAACCTAACCTAACGTAACCTAACCTAACCTAACCTAACCTAACCTAACCTAACCTAACGACGTTTGCAAGCGCTTTCACATTAGATATCGCAGTTCCCGACTTGTAATGGTGAAAAACACTGCATCTCACTAAGTGACATTGTTTAATGCGGTTTTACGACGGTTCATATCTTAACCTAACCTAACATTCGCACTTGTATTAAAAAACGCTCTATTACACTGTTTCGTTCACAATTAGGATATTTGCATAACCTCACAGTTTTTCACCAACTTATTGCAGTACAGAACGCTGTATCTCGCTAAATGACATCGTTCTTTAAGATTTCACGATGCTTGCATGCGCTTTAACGAGAATATCACAACATAGCAGTTTCGCACTTGTAACGGTACAACACGCAGTATTTGGCTTGTTCATACCGTTTTGTGTGCTTTCACAACATTTCACCTATCGCAGTTTAATACTCGCTATCTAACAACACTATCTTGTTAGATGACGTCGTTTTTGGTAGTTTCACGACGCTACCTAGCTTAAACTAACCTAACCAAACCTAACCTTCGCACTTCTATCGTTAGAAAACGTTTTACTCGCCACTTTACAATGTTTTCTACAAGATTACGACGGTTTCATGCGCTTTCACATTAGATATCGTAGTTCCCGACTTGTAATGTTGAAAAACACTATATCTCACCAAGTGACATTGTTTAATGCGGTTTTACGACGGTTGATATGTCAACCTAACCTAACATTCGCACTTGTATCTAAAGACGCTCAATTACACTGTTTCGTTCACAATTACGATATTTGCTTGACCTCACAGTTTCTCACCAACTTATTACAGTACAGAACGCTGTATCTCGCTAAATGACATCGTTCTTTAAGGTTTCACGATACTTGCATGCGCTTTACCGAGAATGTCACAACATAGCACTTTCGCACTTTTAACGGTACAACACGCAGTATTTGGCTTGTTCATGCCGTTTTGTGTGCTTTCACAACATTTTACCTATCGCAGTTTCGTACTCGCAATAAAACAACACTATCTCGTTAGATGACGTCGTTTTTGGTGGTTTCACGACGCTACCTAGCCTAAACTAACATAACTCAACCTAGTATAACCTTCGCACTTCTATCGTTAGAAAACGTTTCACTCGCTACTTTACATTGCTTTCTACAACATTACGACGGTTTCAAGCGCTTTCACATTAGATATCGCAGTTCCCGACTTGTAAAGGTGAAAAACACTGCATCTCACTAAGTGACATTGTGTAACGCGGATTTACGACGGTTCATACCTTAACCTAACGTAACCTAACCTAACCTTACCTAACCTAACCTAACCTAACCTAACCCAACCCAACCTAACCTAACCTAACTAACCTAAACTAACCGAACCGAACCTAACCTAACCTAACCTAACCTAACCCAACCTAACCCAACCCAACCCAACCTAACCTAACCTAAGCTAACCTAACCTAACCTAACCTAACCAACCTAACCTAACCTAACCTAACCTAACCTAACCTATTCTAACGTAACCTAACCTTACCTGATCTAACCCAACCTAACGTAACCTAACCTAACCTAACCTAACGTAACCTAACCTAACCTAACCAAACCTAACCCAACCCCAACCCAAACCCAACAACACCCACCCCAACCTAACCTACCCTAACCTAACCTTACCTAACCTAACCAAATTATCCTTACCTAACCTAACCAAATT
>NW_027464606.1:1450000-1477500 GCF_043290135.1 Rhipicephalus microplus
TCCCGACTTGTAATGGTGAAAAAACCTGCATCTCACAAAGTGACATTGTTCAATGCGGTTTTACGACGGTTCATATCTTAACCTAACCTAACATTCGCGCTTGTATCTCAAAACGCTCTATTACCCTGTTTCGTTCACAATTACGATATTTGCATGACCTCACAGTTTTTCACCAACTTATCACAGTACAGAACGCTGTCTCTCGCTAAATGACATAATTCTTTATGGTTTCACGATGCTTGCATGCGCTTTAACGAGAATATCACAACATAGCAGTTTCGCACTTGTAACGGTACAACACGCAGTATTTGGCTTGTTCATGACGTTTTGTGTGCTTTCACAACATTTCACCTATCGCAGTTTCGTACTCGCAATAAAACAACACTATCTCGTTAGATGACGTCGTTTTCGGTGGTTTCACGACGCTACCTAGCTTGAACTAACATAACTCAACCTAACATAACCTTCGGACTTCTATCGTTAGAAAACGTTTTACTCGCTACTTTACATTGCTTTCTACAACATTACGACGGTTTCAAGCGCTTTCACATTAGATATCGCAGTTCCCAACTTGTAAAGGTGAAAAACACTGCATCTCACTAAGTGACATTGTTTAACGCGGTTTTACGACGGTTCATACCTTAACCTAACGTAACCTAACCTAACTTAACCTAACCTTACCTAACCTAACCTAACCTAACCTAACCCAACCCAACCCAACTCAACCTAACCTAACCTAACCCAACCCAACCCAACCCAACCAACCCTAAGCTAACCTAACCTAACCTAACCAAACCTAACCTAACCTAACCTAACCTAACGTAACCTAACCTAACCTAACCTATTCTAACGTAACCTAACCTTACCTGATCTAACCTAACCTAACGTAACCTAACCTAACCTAACATAACCTAACGTAACCTAACCTAACCTAACCTAACCTAACGTAACGTAACGTAACCTAACCTAACCAAACCTAACCCAACCCAACCCAACCCAACAACACCCACCCCAACCTAACCTAACCTAACCTAACCTTACCTAACCTAACCAAATTATCCTTACCTAACCTAACCTAACCTAACCTAACGTAACCTAACCTAACCTAACCTAACGTAACCTAACCTAACCTAACGTAACCTAACCTAACCTAACCTAACCCAACGTAACCTAACCTAACCTAACCTAACCCAACTCAACCCAACCTAACCTAATCTAACCTAACCTAACCTAACCTAACCAAACCTAACCTAACCCAACCTAACCTAACCTAACCTAACCAAACCTAACCTAACCTAGCCTAACGTAACCTAACCTAACCTAACCAAACCTAACCTAACCTAACGACGTTTACAAGCGCTTTCACATTAGATATCGCAGTTCCCGACTTGTAATGGTGAAAAACACTGCATCTCACTAAGTGACATTGTTTAATGCGGTTTTACGACGGTTGATATCTCAACCTAACCTAACATTCGCACTTGTATCTAAATACGCTCAATTACACTGTTTCGTTCACAATTACGATATTTGCTTGACCTCACAGTTTCTCACCAACCTATTACAGTACAGAACGCTGTATCTCGCTAAATGACATCGTTCTTTAAGGTTTCACGATACTTGCATGCGCTTTAACGAGAATATCAGAATAAAGCAGTTTCGCACTTGTAACGGCACAAGACGCAGTATCTGGCTAGTTCATGCCATTTTGTGTGCTTTCCCAATATTTCACCTATCGCAGTTTCGTACTCGCAATAAAACAACACTATCTCGTTAGATGACATCGTTTTTGGTGGTTTCACGACGCTACCTAGCTCAAACTAACCGAACCTTCGCACTTCTATCGTTAGAAAACGTTTTATTCGCTACTTTACAATGTTTTCTACAAGATTACGACGGTTTCATGCGCTTTCACATTAGATATCGCAGTTCCCGACTTGTAATGGTGAAAAACACAGCATCTCACTAAGTGACATTGTTTAATGCGGTTTTAGCGCGGTTCATATCTTAACCTAACCTAACCTTACCTAAACCAACCTAACCTAACCTAACCAAACCTTACCTAACATACCCTAACCTAACCTAACCTAACCTAACCTAACCTAACCTAACCTAACCTAACGTAACCTAACCTAACCTAACCTAACCTAACCTAACCTAACGACGTTTGCAAGCGCTTTCACATTAGATATCGCAGTTCCCGACTTGTAATGGTGAAAAACACTGCATCTCACTAAGTGACATTGTTTAATGCGGTTTTACGACGGTTCATATCTTAACCTAACCTAACATTCGCACTTGTATTAAAAAACGCTCTATTACACTGTTTCGTTCACAATTAGGATATTTGCATAACCTCACAGTTTTTCACCAACTTATTGCAGTACAGAACGCTGTATCTCGCTAAATGACATCGTTCTTTAAGATTTCACGATGCTTGCATGCGCTTTAACGAGAATATCACAACATAGCAGTTTCGCACTTGTAACGGTACAACACGCAGTATTTGGCTTGTTCATGCCGTTTTGTGTGCTTTCACAACATTTCACCTATCGCAGTTTCGTACTCGCAATAAAACAACACTATCTCGTTAGATGACGTTGTTTTTGGTAGTTTCACGACGCTACCTAGCTTAAACTAACATAACTCAACCTAACAAGACCTTCGCACTTCTATCGTTAGAAAACGTTTTACTCGCTACTTTACATTGCTTTCTACAACATTACGACGGTTTCAAGCGCTTTCACATTAGATATCGCAGTTCCCGACTTGTAAAGGTGAAAAACACTGCATCTCACTAAGTGACATTGTGTAACGCGGATTTACGACGGTTCATACCTTAACCTAACGTAACCTAACCTAACCTAACCTAACCCAACCTAACCCAACCCAACCCAACATAACCTAACCTAAGCTAACCTAACCTAACCTAACCTAACCTAACCTAACCTAACCTAACCTATTCTAACGTAACCTAACCTTACCTGATCTAACCCAACCTAACGTAACCTAACCTAACCTAACCTAACCTAACCTAACGTAACCTAACCTAACCTAACCAAACCTAACCCAACCCAACCCAACCCAACAACACCCACCCCAACCTAACCTACCCTAACCTAACCTTACCTAACCTAACCAAATTATCCTTACCTAACCTAACCAAATTATCCTTACCTAACCTAACCTAACCTAACCTAACGTAACCTAACCTAACCTAACCTAACCCAACGTAACCTAACCTAACCTAACCTAACCCAACTCAACCCAACCTAACCTAATCTAACCTAACCTAACCTAACCAAACCTAACCTAACCTAACCTAACCTAACCTAACCTAACCTAAGCTAACCTAACCTAACGACGGTTTCATGCGCTTTCCTATTAGATATCGTAGTTCCCGACTTGTAATGTTGAAAAACACTACATCTCACTAAGTGACATTGTTTAATGCGGTTTTACGACGGTTGATATCTCAACCTAACCTAACATTCGCACTTGTATCTAATTACGCTCAATTACACTGTTTCGTTCACAATTACGATATTTGCATGACCTCACAGTTTTTCACCAAATTATTGCAGTACAGAACGCTGTATCTCGCTAAATGACATTGTTCTTTAAGGTTTCACGATACTTGCATGCGCTTTACCGAGAATGTCACAACATAGCAGTTTCGCACTTGTAACGGTAAAACACGCAGTATTTGGCTTGTTCATGCCGTTTTGTGTGCTTTCACAACATTTTACCTATCGCAGTTTCGTACTCGCATTAAAACAACACTATCTCGTTAGATGACGTCGTTTTTGGTGGTTTCACGACGCTACCTAGCTTAAACTAACATAATTCAACCTAACATAACCTTCGCACTTCTATCGTTAGAAAACGTTTTATTCGCTACTTTACAATGCTCTCTACAACATTACGACGGTTTCATGAACTTTCACATTAGATATCGCAGTTCCCGACTTGTAATGGTGAAAAAACCTGCATCTCACAAAGTGACATTGTTCAATGCGGTTTTACGACGGTTCATATCTTAACCTAACCTAACATTCGCGCTTGTATCTCAAAACGCTCTATTACCCTGTTTCGTTCACAATTACGATATTTGCATGACCTCACAGTTTTTCACCAACTTATCACAGTACAGAACGCTGTCTCTCGCTAAATGACATAATTCTTTATGGTTTCACGATGCTTGCATGCGCTTTAACGAGAATATCACAACATAGCAGTTTCGCACTTGTAACGGTACAACACGCAGTATTTGGCTTGTTCATGACGTTTTGTGTGCTTTCACAACATTTCACCTATCGCAGTTTCGTACTCGCAATAAAACAACACTATCTCGTTAGATGACGTCGTTTTCGGTGGTTTCACGACGCTACCTAGCTTGAACTAACATAACTCAACCTAACATAACCTTCGGACTTCTATCGTTAGAAAACGTTTTACTCGCTACTTTACATTGCTTTCTACAACATTACGACGGTTTCAAGCGCTTTCACATTAGATATCGCAGTTCCCAACTTGTAAAGGTGAAAAACACTGCATCTCACTAAGTGACATTGTTTAACGCGGTTTTACGACGGTTCATACCTTAACCTAACGTAACCTAACCTAACTTAACCTAACCTTACCTAACCTAACCTAACCTAACCCAACCCAACCCAACTCAACCTAACCTAACCTAACCCAACCCAACCCAACCCAACCAACCCTAAGCTAACCTAACCTAACCTAACCAAACCTAACCTAACCTAACCTAACCTAACGTAACCTAACCTAACCTAACCTATTCTAACGTAACCTAACCTTACCTGATCTAACCTAACCTAACGTAACCTAACCTAACCTAACATAACCTAACCTAACCTAACCTAACCTAACCTAACGTAACGTAACGTAACCTAACCTAACCAAACCTAACCCAACCCAACCCAACCCAACAACACCCACCCCAACCTAACCTAACCTAACCTAACCTTACCTAACCTAACCAAATTATCCTTACCTAACCTAACCTAACCTAACCTAACGTAACCTAACCTAACCTAACCTAACGTAACCTAACCTAACCTAACGTAACCTAACCTAACCTAACCTAACCCAACGTAACCTAACCTAACCTAACCTAACCCAACTCAACCCAACCTAACCTAATCTAACCTAACCTAACCTAACCTAACCAAACCTAACCTAACCCAACCTAACCTAACCTAACCTAACCAAACCTAACCTAACCTAGCCTAACGTAACCTAACCTAACCTAACCAAACCTAACCTAACCTAACGACGTTTACAAGCGCTTTCACATTAGATATCGCAGTTCCCGACTTGTAATGGTGAAAAACACTGCATCTCACTAAGTGACATTGTTTAATGCGGTTTTACGACGGTTGATATCTCAACCTAACCTAACATTCGCACTTGTATCTAAATACGCTCAATTACACTGTTTCGTTCACAATTACGATATTTGCTTGACCTCACAGTTTCTCACCAACCTATTACAGTACAGAACGCTGTATCTCGCTAAATGACATCGTTCTTTAAGGTTTCACGATACTTGCATGCGCTTTAACGAGAATATCAGAATAAAGCAGTTTCGCACTTGTAACGGCACAAGACGCAGTATCTGGCTAGTTCATGCCATTTTGTGTGCTTTCCCAATATTTCACCTATCGCAGTTTCGTACTCGCAATAAAACAACACTATCTCGTTAGATGACATCGTTTTTGGTGGTTTCACGACGCTACCTAGCTCAAACTAACCGAACCTTCGCACTTCTATCGTTAGAAAACGTTTTATTCGCTACTTTACAATGTTTTCTACAAGATTACGACGGTTTCATGCGCTTTCACATTAGATATCGCAGTTCCCGACTTGTAATGGTGAAAAACACAGCATCTCACTAAGTGACATTGTTTAATGCGGTTTTAGCGCGGTTCATATCTTAACCTAACCTAACCTTACCTAAACCAACCTAACCTAACCTAACCAAACCTTACCTAACATACCCTAACCTAACCTAACCTAACCTAACCTAACCTAACCTAACCTAACGTAACCTAACCTAACCTAACCTAACCTAACCTAACGACGTTTGCAAGCGCTTTCACATTAGATATCGCAGTTCCCGACTTGTAATGGTGAAAAACACTGCATCTCACTAAGTGACATTGTTTAATGCGGTTTTACGACGGTTCATATCTTAACCTAACCTAACATTCGCACTTGTATTAAAAAACGCTCTATTACACTGTTTCGTTCACAATTAGGATATTTGCATAACCTCACAGTTTTTCACCAACTTATTGCAGTACAGAACGCTGTATCTCGCTAAATGACATCGTTCTTTAAGATTTCACGATGCTTGCATGCGCTTTAACGAGAATATCACAACATAGCAGTTTCGCACTTGTAACGGTACAACACGCAGTATTTGGCTTGTTCATGCCGTTTTGTGTGCTTTCACAACATTTCACCTATCGCAGTTTCGTACTCGCAATAAAACAACACTATCTCGTTAGATGACGTTGTTTTTGGTAGTTTCACGACGCTACCTAGCTTAAACTAACATAACTCAACCTAACATGACCTTCGCACTTCTATCGTTAGAAAACGTTTTACTCGCTACTTTACATTGCTTTCTACAACATTACGACGGTTTCAAGCGCTTTCACATTAGATAGCACAGTTCCCAACTTGTAAAGGTGAAAAACACTGCATCTCACTAAGTGACATTGTTTAACGCGGTTTTACGACGGTTCATACCTTAACCTAACGTAACCTAACCCAACTTAACCTAACCTTACCTAACCTAACCTAACCTAACCCAACCCAACCCAACCTAACCTAACCTCACCCAACCTAACCCAACCCAACCCAACCAAACCAACCCTAAGCTAACCTAACCTAACCTAACCAAACCTAACCTAACCTAACCTAACCTAACGTAACCTAACCTAACCTAACCTATTCTAACGTAACCTAACCTTACCTGATCTAACCTAACCTAACGTAACCTAACCTAACCTAACATAACCTAACGTAACCTAACCTAACCTAACCTAACCTAACCTAACGTAACGTAACCTAACCTAACCAAACCTAACCCAACCCAACCCAACCCAACAACACCCACCCCAACCTAACCTAACCTAACCTAACCTTACCTAACCTAACCAAATTATCCTTACCTAACCTAACCTAACCTAACGTAACCTAACCTAACCTAACCTAACGTAACCTAACCTAACCTAACGTAACCTAACCTAACCTAACCTAACCCAACGTAACCTAACCTAACCTAACCTAACCCAACTCAACCCAACCTAACCTAATCTAACCTAACCTAACCTAACCTAACCAAACCTAACCTAACCCAACCTAACCTAACCTAACCTAACCAAACCTAACCTAACCTAGCCTAACGTAACCTAACCTAACCTAACCAAACCTAACCTAACCTAACGACGTTTACAAGCGCTTTCACATTAGATATCGCAGTTCCCGACTTGTAATGGTGAAAAACACTGCATCTCACTAAGTGACATTGTTTAATGCGGTTTTACGACGGTTGATATCTCAACCTAACCTAACATTCGCACTTGTATCTAAATACGCTCAATTACACTGTTTCGTTCACAATTACGATATTTGCTTGACCTCACAGTTTCTCACCAACCTATTACAGTACAGAACGCTGTATCTCGCTAAATGACATCGTTCTTTAAGGTTTCACGATACTTGCATGCGCTTTAACGAGAATATCAGAATAAAGCAGTTTCGCACTTGTAACGGCACAAGACGCAGTATCTGGCTAGTTCATGCCATTTTGTGTGCTTTCCCAATATTTCACCTATCGCAGTTTCGTACTCGCAATAAAACAACACTATCTCGTTAGATGACATCGTTTTTGGTGGTTTCACGACGCTACCTAGCTCAAACTAACCGAACCTTCGCACTTCTATCGTTAGAAAACGTTTTATTCGCTACTTTACAATGTTTTCTACAAGATTACGACGGTTTCATGTGCTTTCACATTAGATATCGCAGTTCCCGACTTGTAATGGTGAAAAACACAGCATCTCACTAAGTGACATTGTTTAATGCGGTTTTACGACGGTTCATATCTCAACCTAACCTAACATTCGCACTTGTATCTAATTACGCTCAATTACACTGTTTCGTTCACAATTACGATATTTGCATGACCTCACAGTTTTTCACCAAATTATTGCAGTACAGAACGCTGTATCTCGCTAAATGACATTGTTCTTTAAGGTTTCACGATACTTGCATGCGCTTTACCGAGAATGTCACAACATAGCAGTTTCGCACTTGTAACGGTAAAACACGCAGTATTTGGCTTGTTCATGCCGTTTTGTGTGCTTTCACAACATTTTACCTATCGCAGTTTCGTACTCGCATTAAAACAACACTATCTCGTTAGATGACGTCGTTTTTGGTGGTTTCACGACGCTACCTAGCTTAAACTAACATAATTCAACCTAACATAACCTTCGCACTTCTATCGTTAGAAAACGTTTTATTCGCTACTTTACAATGCTCTCTACAACATTACGACGGTTTCATGAACTTTCACATTAGATATCGCAGTTCCCGACTTGTAATGGTGAAAAAACCTGCATCTCACAAAGTGACATTGTTCAATGCGGTTTTACGACGGTTCATATCTTAACCTAACCTAACATTCGCGCTTGTATCTCAAAACGCTCTATTACCCTGTTTCGTTCACAATTACGATATTTGCATGACCTCACAGTTTTTCACCAACTTATCACAGTACAGAACGCTGTCTCTCGCTAAATGACATAATTCTTTATGGTTTCACGATGCTTGCATGCGCTTTAACGAGAATATCACAACATAGCAGTTTCGCACTTGTAACGGTACAACACGCAGTATTTGGCTTGTTCATGACGTTTTGTGTGCTTTCACAACATTTCACCTATCGCAGTTTCGTACTCGCAATAAAACAACACTATCTCGTTAGATGACGTCGTTTTCGGTGGTTTCACGACGCTACCTAGCTTGAACTAACATAACTCAACCTAACATAACCTTCGGACTTCTATCGTTAGAAAACGTTTTACTCGCTACTTTACATTGCTTTCTACAACATTACGACGGTTTCAAGCGCTTTCACATTAGATATCGCAGTTCCCAACTTGTAAAGGTGAAAAACACTGCATCTCACTAAGTGACATTGTTTAACGCGGTTTTACGACGGTTCATACCTTAACCTAACGTAACCTAACCTAACTTAACCTAACCTTACCTAACCTAACCTAACCTAACCCAACCCAACCCAACTCAACCTAACCTAACCTAACCCAACCCAACCCAACCCAACCAACCCTAAGCTAACCTAACCTAACCTAACCAAACCTAACCTAACCTAACCTAACCTAACGTAACCTAACCTAACCTAACCTATTCTAACGTAACCTAACCTTACCTGATCTAACCTAACCTAACGTAACCTAACCTAACCTAACATAACCTAACCTAACCTAACCTAACCTAACCTAACGTAACGTAACGTAACCTAACCTAACCAAACCTAACCCAACCCAACCCAACCCAACAACACCCACCCCAACCTAACCTAACCTAACCTAACCTTACCTAACCTAACCAAATTATCCTTACCTAACCTAACCTAACCTAACCTAACGTAACCCAACCTAACCTAACCTAACGTAACCTAACCTAACCTAACGTAACCTAACCTAACCTAACCTAACCCAACGTAACCTAACCTAACCTAACCTAACCCAACTCAACCCAACCTAACCTAATCTAACCTAACCTAACCTAACCTAACCAAACCTAACCTAACCCAACCTAACCTAACCTAACCTAACCAAACCTAACCTAACCTAGCCTAACGTAACCTAACCTAACCTAACCAAACCTAACCTAACCTAACGACGTTTACAAGCGCTTTCACATTAGATATCGCAGTTCCCGACTTGTAATGGTGAAAAACACTGCATCTCACTAAGTGACATTGTTTAATGCGGTTTTACGACGGTTGATATCTCAACCTAACCTAACATTCGCACTTGTATCTAAATACGCTCAATTACACTGTTTCGTTCACAATTACGATATTTGCTTGACCTCACAGTTTCTCACCAACCTATTACAGTACAGAACGCTGTATCTCGCTAAATGACATCGTTCTTTAAGGTTTCACGATACTTGCATGCGCTTTAACGAGAATATCAGAATAAAGCAGTTTCGCACTTGTAACGGCACAAGACGCAGTATCTGGCTAGTTCATGCCATTTTGTGTGCTTTCCCAATATTTCACCTATCGCAGTTTCGTACTCGCAATAAAACAACACTATCTCGTTAGATGACATCGTTTTTGGTGGTTTCACGACGCTACCTAGCTCAAACTAACCGAACCTTCGCACTTCTATCGTTAGAAAACGTTTTATTCGCTACTTTACAATGTTTTCTACAAGATTACGACGGTTTCATGCGCTTTCACATTAGATATCGCAGTTCCCGACTTGTAATGGTGAAAAACACAGCATCTCACTAAGTGACATTGTTTAATGCGGTTTTAGCGCGGTTCATATCTTAACCTAACCTAACCTTACCTAAACCAACCTAACCTAACCTAACCAAACCTTACCTAACATACCCTAACCTAACCTAACCTAACCTAACCTAACCTAACCTAACCTAACGTAACCTAACCTAACCTAACCTAACCTAACCTAACGACGTTTGCAAGCGCTTTCACATTAGATATCGCAGTTCCCGACTTGTAATGGTGAAAAACACTGCATCTCACTAAGTGACATTGTTTAATGCGGTTTTACGACGGTTCATATCTTAACCTAACCTAACATTCGCACTTGTATTAAAAAACGCTCTATTACACTGTTTCGTTCACAATTAGGATATTTGCATAACCTCACAGTTTTTCACCAACTTATTGCAGTACAGAACGCTGTATCTCGCTAAATGACATCGTTCTTTAAGATTTCACGATGCTTGCATGCGCTTTAACGAGAATATCACAACATAGCAGTTTCGCACTTGTAACGGTACAACACGCAGTATTTGGCTTGTTCATGCCGTTTTGTGTGCTTTCACAACATTTCACCTATCGCAGTTTCGTACTCGCAATAAAACAACACTATCTCGTTAGATGACGTTGTTTTTGGTAGTTTCACGACGCTACCTAGCTTAAACTAACATAACTCAACCTAACATGACCTTCGCACTTCTATCGTTAGAAAACGTTTTACTCGCTACTTTACATTGCTTTCTACAACATTACGACGGTTTCAAGCGCTTTCACATTAGATAGCACAGTTCCCAACTTGTAAAGGTGAAAAACACTGCATCTCACTAAGTGACATTGTTTAACGCGGTTTTACGACGGTTCATACCTTAACCTAACGTAACCTAACCCAACTTAACCTAACCTTACCTAACCTAACCTAACCTAACCCAACCCAACCCAACCTAACCTAACCTCACCCAACCTAACCCAACCCAACCCAACCAAACCAACCCTAAGCTAACCTAACCTAACCTAACCAAACCTAACCTAACCTAACCTAACCTAACGTAACCTAACCTAACCTAACCTATTCTAACGTAACCTAACCTTACCTGATCTAACCTAACCTAACGTAACCTAACCTAACCTAACATAACCTAACGTAACCTAACCTAACCTAACCTAACCTAACCTAACGTAACGTAACCTAACCTAACCAAACCTAACCCAACCCAACCCAACCCAACAACACCCACCCCAACCTAACCTAACCTAACCTAACCTTACCTAACCTAACCAAATTATCCTTACCTAACCTAACCTAACCTAACGTAACCTAACCTAACCTAACCTAACGTAACCTAACCTAACCTAACGTAACCTAACCTAACCTAACCTAACCCAACGTAACCTAACCTAACCTAACCTAACCCAACTCAACCCAACCTAACCTAATCTAACCTAACCTAACCTAACCTAACCAAACCTAACCTAACCCAACCTAACCTAACCTAACCTAACCAAACCTAACCTAACCTAGCCTAACGTAACCTAACCTAACCTAACCAAACCTAACCTAACCTAACGACGTTTACAAGCGCTTTCACATTAGATATCGCAGTTCCCGACTTGTAATGGTGAAAAACACTGCATCTCACTAAGTGACATTGTTTAATGCGGTTTTACGACGGTTGATATCTCAACCTAACCTAACATTCGCACTTGTATCTAAATACGCTCAATTACACTGTTTCGTTCACAATTACGATATTTGCTTGACCTCACAGTTTCTCACCAACCTATTACAGTACAGAACGCTGTATCTCGCTAAATGACATCGTTCTTTAAGGTTTCACGATACTTGCATGCGCTTTAACGAGAATATCAGAATAAAGCAGTTTCGCACTTGTAACGGCACAAGACGCAGTATCTGGCTAGTTCATGCCATTTTGTGTGCTTTCCCAATATTTCACCTATCGCAGTTTCGTACTCGCAATAAAACAACACTATCTCGTTAGATGACATCGTTTTTGGTGGTTTCACGACGCTACCTAGCTCAAACTAACCGAACCTTCGCACTTCTATCGTTAGAAAACGTTTTATTCGCTACTTTACAATGTTTTCTACAAGATTACGACGGTTTCATGTGCTTTCACATTAGATATCGCAGTTCCCGACTTGTAATGGTGAAAAACACAGCATCTCACTAAGTGACATTGTTTAATGCGGTTTTAGCGCGGTTCATATCTTAACCTAACCTAACCTTACCTAAACCAACCTAACCTAACCTAACCAAACCTTACCTAACATACCCTAACCTAACCTAACCTAACCTAACCTAACCAAACCTAACCTAACCTAACCTAACCTAACCTAACGTAACCTAACCTAACCTAACCTAACCTAACCTAACCTAACCTAACGACGTTTGCAAGCGCTTTCACATTAGATATCGCAGTTCCCGACTTGTAATGGTGAAAAACACTGCATCTCACTAAGTGACATTGTTTAATGCGGTTTTACGACGGTTCATATCTTAACCTAACCTAACATTCGCACTTGTATTAAAAAACGCTCTATTACACTGTTTCGTTCACAATTAGGATATTTGCATAACCTCACAGTTTTTCACCAACTTATTGCAGTACAGAACGCTGTATCTCGCTAAATGACATCGTTCTTTAAGATTTCACGATGCTTGCATGCGCTTTAACGAGAATATCACAACATAGCAGTTTCGCACTTGTAACGGTACAACACGCAGTATTTGGCTTGTTCATGCCGTTTTGTGTGCTTTCACAACATTTCACCTATCGCAGTTTCGTACTCGCAATAAAACAACACTATCTCGTTAGATGACGTTGTTTTTGGTAGTTTCACGACGCTACCTAGCTTAAACTAACATAACTCAACCTAACAAGACCTTCGCATTTCTATCGTTAGAAAACGTTTTACTCGCTACTTTACATTGCTTTCTACAACATTACGACGGTTTCAAGCGCTTTCACATTAGATATCGCAGTTCCCGACTTGTAAAGGTGAAAAACACTGCATCTCACTAAGTGACATTGTGTAACGCGGATTTACGACGGTTCATACCTTAACCTAACGTAACCTAACCTAACCTAACCCAACCTAACCCAACCCAACCCAACATAACCTAACCTAAGCTAACCTAACCTAACCTAACCTAACCTAACCTAACCTAACCTAACCTATTCTAACGTAACCTAACCTTACCTGATCTAACCCAACCTAACGTAACCTAACCTAACCTAACCTAACCTAACGTAACCTAACCTAACCTAACCAAACCTAACCCAACCCAACCCAACCCAACAACACCCACCCCAACCTAACCTACCCTAACCTAACCTTACCTAACCTAACCAAATTATCCTTACCTAACCTAACCAAATTATCCTTACCTAACCTAACCTAACCTAACCTAACGTAACCTAACCTAACCTAACCTAACCCAACGTAACCTAACCTAACCTAACCTAACCCAACTCAACCCAACCTAACCTAATCTAACCTAACCTAACCTAACCAAACCTAACCTAACCTAACCTAACCTAACCTAACCTAACCTAAGCTAACCTAACCTAACGACGGTTTCATGCGCTTTCCTATTAGATATCGTAGTTCCCGACTTGTAATGTTGAAAAACACTACATCTCACTAAGTGACATTGTTTAATGCGGTTTTACGACGGTTGATATCTCAACCTAACCTAACATTCGCACTTGTATCTAATTACGCTCAATTACACTGTTTCGTTCACAATTACGATATTTGCATGACCTCACAGTTTTTCACCAAATTATTGCAGTACAGAACGCTGTATCTCGCTAAATGACATTGTTCTTTAAGGTTTCACGATACTTGCATGCGCTTTACCGAGAATGTCACAACATAGCAGTTTCGCACTTGTAACGGTAAAACACGCAGTATTTGGCTTGTTCATGCCGTTTTGTGTGCTTTCACAACATTTTACCTATCGCAGTTTCGTACTCGCATTAAAACAACACTATCTCGTTAGATGACGTCGTTTTTGGTGGTTTCACGACGCTACCTAGCTTAAACTAACATAATTCAACCTAACATAACCTTCGCACTTCTATCGTTAGAAAACGTTTTATTCGCTACTTTACAATGCTCTCTACAACATTACGACGGTTTCATGCACTTTCACATTAGATATCGCAGTTCCCGACTTGTAATGGTGAAAAAACCTGCATCTCACAAAGTGACATTGTTCAATGCGGTTTTACGACGGTTCATATCTTAACCTAACCTAACATTCGCGCTTGTATCTCAAAACGCTCTATTACCCTGTTTCGTTCACAATTACGATATTTGCATGACCTCACAGTTTTTCACCAACTTATCACAGTACAGAACGCTGTCTCTCGCTAAATGACATAATTCTTTATGGTTTCACGATGCTTGCATGCGCTTTAACGAGAATATCACAACATAGCAGTTTCGCACTTGTAACGGTACAACACGCAGTATTTGGCTTGTTCATGACGTTTTGTGTGCTTTCACAACATTTCACCTATCGCAGTTTCGTACTCGCAATAAAACAACACTATCTCGTTAGATGACGTCGTTTTCGGTGGTTTCACGACGCTACCTAGCTTGAACTAACATAACTCAACCTAACATAACCTTCGGACTTCTATCGTTAGAAAACGTTTTACTCGCTACTTTACATTGCTTTCTACAACATTACGACGGTTTCAAGCGCTTTCACATTAGATATCGCAGTTCCCAACTTGTAAAGGTGAAAAACACTGCATCTCACTAAGTGACATTGTTTAACGCGGTTTTACGACGGTTCATACCTTAACCTAACGTAACCTAACCTAACTTAACCTAACCTTACCTAACCTAACCTAACCTAACCCAACCCAACCCAACTCAACCTAACCTAACCTAACCCAACCCAACCCAACCCAACCAACCCTAAGCTAACCTAACCTAACCTAACCAAACCTAACCTAACCTAACCTAACCTAACGTAACCTAACCTAACCTAACCTATTCTAACGTAACCTAACCTTACCTGATCTAACCTAACCTAACGTAACCTAACCTAACCTAACATAACCTAACGTAACCTAACCTAACCTAACCTAACGTAACGTAACGTAACCTAACCTAACCAAACCTAACCCAACCCAACCCAACCCAACAACACCCACCCCAACCTAACCTAACCTAACCTAACCTTACCTAACCTAACCAAATTATCCTTACCTAACCTAACCTAACCTAACCTAACGTAACCTAACCTAACCTAACCTAACGTAACCTAACCTAACCTAACGTAACCTAACCTAACCTAACCTAACCCAACGTAACCTAACCTAACCTAACCTAACCCAACTCAACCCAACCTAACCTAATCTAACCTAACCTAACCTAACCTAACCAAACCTAACCTAACCCAACCTAACCTAACCTAACCTAACCAAACCTAACCTAACCTAGCCTAACGTAACCTAACCTAACCTAACCTAACCAAACCTAACCTAACCTAACGACGTTTACAAGCGCTTTCACAATAGATATCGCAGTTCCCGACTTGTAATGGTGAAAAACACTGCATCTCACTAAGTGACATTGTTTAATGCGGTTTTACGACGGTTGATATCTCAACCTAACCTAACATTCGCACTTGTATCTAAATACGCTCAATTACACTGTTTCGTTCACAATTACGATATTTGCTTGACCTCACAGTTTCTCACCAACCTATTACAGTACAGAACGCTGTATCTCGCTAAATGACATCGTTCTTTAAGGTTTCACGATACTTGCATGCGCTTTAACGAGAATATCAGAATAAAGCAGTTTCGCACTTGTAACGGCACAAGACGCAGTATCTGGCTAGTTCATGCCATTTTGTGTGCTTTCCCAATATTTCACCTATCGCAGTTTCGTACTCGCAATAAAACAACACTATCTCGTTAGATGACATCGTTTTTGGTGGTTTCACGACGCTACCTAGCTCAAACTAACCGAACCTTCGCACTTCTATCGTTAGAAAACGTTTTATTCGCTACTTTACAATGTTTTCTACAAGATTACGACGGTTTCATGCGCTTTCACATTAGATATCGCAGTTCCCGACTTGTAATGGTGAAAAACACAGCATCTCACTAAGTGACATTGTTTAATGCGGTTTTAGCGCGGTTCATATCTTAACCTAACCTAACCTTACCTAAACCAACCTAACCTAACCTAACCAAACCTTACCTAACATACCCTAACCTAACCTAACCTAACCTAACCTAACCTAACCTAACCTAACCTAACGTAACCTAACCTAACCTAACCTAACCTAACCTAACCTAACGACGTTTGCAAGCGCTTTCACATTAGATATCGCAGTTCCCGACTTGTAATGGTGAAAAACACTGCATCTCACTAAGTGACATTGTTTAATGCGGTTTTACGACGGTTCATATCTTAACCTAACCTAACATTCGCACTTGTATTAAAAAACGCTCTATTACACTGTTTCGTTCACAATTAGGATATTTGCATAACCTCACAGTTTTTCACCAACTTATTGCAGTACAGAACGCTGTATCTCGCTAAATGACATCGTTCTTTAAGATTTCACGATGCTTGCATGCGCTTTAACGAGAATATCACAACATAGCAGTTTCGCACTTGTAACGGTACAACACGCAGTATTTGGCTTGTTCATGCCGTTTTGTGTGCTTTCACAACATTTCACCTATCGCAGTTTCGTACTCGCAATAAAACAACACTATTTATTTGTTTATTTATTTGCAAAATACTGCTAGCCTAAAAAAGGCTGTAAGCAGGAGTGGGAATACAAAGATGATATATATACATACTGCGCAAAAGAAAGCGATAACGGCATGCTTCACACTAGGTACTCTTCTACAGCAATAATATCATCAGTTATATCGATCATCACAGCAGTAGGTAACTACACTGTAACCATTATATTCTAAATGCCAGTAATACATACATGGAATAAAAGAATATATGTATTTCCTTACATATAAGGTGACGATACATAAAAGTAGAAACACACAAGTGAACATATACAAAGAAGATTAGTAAACTCGTACATTTACACAGTCGTCAAATGAGCCTGAAGTGTTGAAATGAAATCTGCTGTGGTCATGCGTTCCACGACATCGGCTGGGAGCTCGTTCCATTCCCTTACTGTTCGTGGGAAAAATGTGTTGTGAAATACATCTGTTCGGCAGTTATAGTCTCGTAGTTTTTTTGAGTGATGAGAACGTGTGATTCGCTTACTTACAGGTTGAATGAAATGATCCCTTTCTATTCCTATTTTATTATGATAAATTTTGTATAGGTACCCTAGTCTTTCCGTGTGGCGTCGTAATTCCAGGGGTTCCAATTCAGCCCTTTCCACTAACGTACTTGCCGATGTCCGCCAGCTGTACATATTAAAAATAAAGCGTACCGATTTTCTTTGAACACTTTCCAAGTGGACAATGTTCCTTTTCGTGTGAGGGTCCCATACTATCGATGCGTATTCGATTATTGGTCGGATAAACGTTTTATAGGCTAATAGCTTCATATCTTGAGGAGCTTGGCGCAAAGTTCGTCTTAAGTATCCTAGTTTAGTTACTGCTTTTTTCTTTATGTAAGAAATGTGCTCATTCCACCGAAGATCCGATGTGAGTATGACACCTAGGTATTTAAAAGATTTTACTTTGGATAATACGCTTCCATTTAAGCTGTAGCTAAGCTGTAGCGGTGAATTCTTTCTAGTTATCCTCATGAGAACGGTCTTTTGGGGGTTAATTTTCATTTGCCAGGTTTCACACCATTTCTCAACGTGCTGAAGAGCTTCTTTTAGTTGGACGTGGTCATGAAGGTTGTCAATTCTGTGATAAATTACGCAGTCATCTGCGAATAGTTTAATTTTGACCGGTACCTGGTCAACTATGTCATTTATAAATATTAGGAAGAATAACGGCCCCAACACCGACCCTTGTGGAACGCCCGACCCGACAGCTGCAGGAGTTGAGCAAACATTATCAATTGAAACACATTGCTGTCTGTGGCGCAAGTAGGCCTCTATCCACGATACTAATGCAGTATTCTTTAGAATTGCCCTAACCTTTATTATTAGTTTTGAATGCGAAACACAATCAAAAGCTTTTTGGAAATCCAAAAAAATCACGTCTATTTGAGATTGAGCATCAATAGCAGCAGCAAAATCATGCACGGTTTCAAGGAGTGCCGTCACTGTAGATTTACCTTTGCGAAAACCATGTTGCCTATTATCAATAAGGTTGTTCTTTTCCAGAAACGACGATATGTGCGCGAAAATTATGTGCTCTAGCATCTTTGAGCAGGAGCACAGTAGGGAGATTGGCCTGTAACAAGTTACTTGGCGCGAGTCCCCACCTTTCGGTATCGGAATAATTTTACTGTACTTCCATTCTGTTGGTAGTTGAGCTTCTGAGAGCGATTTTTTAAATATTAAACATAAGTACTTGGAGCACCATTCAGCGTACCTGACTAAAAAGGTGTTGGGTATGCCGTCAATTCCAGGAGTTTTCTTTGTGTCCAATTTTAACAACAGTGACAGCACACCTTCTTCGGACACAAAAATATCACTTATAGACGGAGCATCTTTTGCAGGAATGAAAGATGGGTCACTAGCATCATCCTGTACAAATACGGAGCAGAAAAAGCGGTTAAAAGTCGATGCTAATTGTAGTTTATCCGACACGTTGCCACCGTTCACAGTAAGGTTTAACTGCGATTTTTGCTTTGAGGAAAAATGTCTCCAGAATTTAGCCGGAGCCGTGTAGAGAAAGTTTTTTAATGTCACGTTGAAGTAGTAATTTTTAGCTTCAGCGATACTGTCCCTAAGAGCCAAGCGTATGGCACACAGTTTCGATACATTCGCAGGAGAGGGGCGTTGCCGGCACGTTTTTCTTATCCTTTTCGCTTTGCGCTCAAGGCGAACAACTTCCTTAGTAAGCCATGGTTTTGAAAATTTTTTTATGCTTTTACTTTTCATAGGGACAAAATCTTTGATACACTTAAGAACGAGATTTTTGAAAAATAGCCATAACTCATCGATACTGCAATCACTTGATTGATAGAAAGAAAGAAAATTTGAGAACGATTCATCCATTGCATCCAAAATGCCCACGTCATTTGCACGTGCGAAAACCGGGACAACACGCACTTCGTTTTTCTTTTTAGGCACATGGCCAAGATTCAGTGTCAATGTAATCAACTTATGATCCGATATTTCATCGAGAACGGCAACTACGGGTTCTTTACTAAGCAGGTTTCTGCTAACGAGAAAAAGGTCTAGGATAGAATTCGCTGAGTTGCTGATGCGAGTTGGCTCTTTGACTAACTGAGAAAGGTTATGAAAGAAAACTAGATCAGTTAACTGTTCTGCAACAGTGCTAAGAGGCTCCGGAATTTCGTTACTCCAATCAATGGATGGCAGATTGAAGTCACCAGCTATCAAAAAATTATTGATGTGGACGACGTTGTCACATAAGAATTGGTTTAGTTTCTCGAAGAATGTACTGTTGTCATTTGGGGGGCGGTAAAATCCACCTACTACTAAGCTGCATTCATTCAGGCATATTTTAGCGATGACACATTCAACACCAGCTATAGGGGAAAGTCTGTTTATATGTAACGTATCTTGGTAAAGAATGGCAACTCCTCCCCCTCGGGAGCTTCTATCATTACGAAGGATAGCGTAGCCTGGCGGGACGATTTCAGAATCGGATATGTCATTGTGCAACCAAGTTTCCGTAATTACGACTACCTGAGGTTTATACGAGAGAATAACACTTTCCAGCACGTCAACTTTATTCACAATACTGCGAGCATTAAACTGGAGGCAAAGGAATGGTTTATTAACGACCGCTGGTCACTGTTCGTTTCTAGTATTCTTGCGCTGAACAAGAACTCTCATTTTTTGGCTGTCATCCCATTCAAAAAGATTGTTTTCAATTTTAATTTTATCGTGAATCAGCTTAACTTTTTTACCAGACTTTCTGATGTCAGTTGTGCTCTCCCACAGGTTTCTTCTTTTCTGTCTAGTGCACGCGGAAAAATCCTCTGCTATAGAAGTTCGCTGTCCTTTTAACTTATAGCCGTTTTTCAAAACATTAATCTTTTCGCGGTAGTCAAATAACTTTAGGATTACAGGCCGAGGTTTGCGACTATGACTACGGCCTATCCTATGAATCCTTTCGATAGACGTTATTTTTGTGCCTAGTACCTCTTCGAAAATACCTTTCACAACACTTTGCTCAAGGTCTGCTTGTGTTTCATTCTGTTTTTCTGGAACGCCGAACACCAAAAGGTTGTTTCTTCTCCCGCGGTCCTCAAGGTCGACTAACTTTTTTTCCATGTCCTTCACTTTCTTGTCCAGAAGGTGGGTGACTGAGGAGACCTCTTTAATAAGAGAGGCTGTCGAGTCGACAACCTTAAATTTCTGTTCAATTTCATCGAGCCTTTTCTGTATCACCTTTTGCCCCGCTAGAATCTCAGTGAGCAATTCTTCGGTGGTAGGACCTGGGTTTGATTCTATATCACCGCAAAGAATCAACAAAGCACATGCGAAATCCTGCACAAACATAGCTATAGCACTGAAACACTCTGGGCATGTCAGCTGGATAAAACAGCGGTTACTGGATTTACAGGAAGACGCAGTGTTACAGACCTGCATGTAGAACAGGAACGGATTAGTTGCCATGTTGACCGTTGGCCAGCTGACACACCCACTGAAGGAAGCCGTGCGACGAGGTACATTTAAAGCCGGGTCCGGTGACGTAGACCGCGCTGCACGTGACTTGATCCCATCTTCAGTGTAGTTTAGCGAAAACCATACGCTGTCGCAGCATGCCGCCGTGGTTTCATCGGTAATGTTCGTTGTTGCTTGAGATGCGCTGGCTTTGGTCACTCCAGCAAAAAGTAGAATCTGCATGTAGAACAGGAACGGATTAGTTGCCATGTTGACCGTTGGCCAGCTGACACACCCACTGAAGGAAGCCGTGCGACGAGGTACATTTAAAGCCGGGTCCGGTGACGTAGACCGCGCTGCACGTGACTTGATCCCATCTTCAGTGTAGTTTAGCGAAAACCATACGCTGTCGCAGCATGCCGCCGTGGTTTCATCGGTAATGTTCGTTGTTGCTTGAGATGCGCTGGCTTTGGTCACTCCAGCAAAAAGTAGAATCTGCATGTAGAACAGGAACGGATTAGTTGCCATGTTGACCGTTGGCCAGCTGACACACCCACTGAAGGAAGCCGTGCGACGAGGTACATTTAAAGCCGGGTCCGGTGACGTAGACCGCGCTGCACGTGACTTGATCCCATCTTCAGTGTAGTTTAGCGAAAACCATACGCTGTCGCAGCATGCCGCCGTGGTTTCATCGGTAATGTTCGTTGTTGCTTGAGATGCGCTGGCTTTGGTCACTCCAGCAAAAAGTAGAATCTGCATGTAGAACAGGAACGGATTAGTTGCCATGTTGACCGTTGGCCAGCTGACACACCCACTGAAGGAAGCCGTGCGACGAGGTACATTTAAAGCCGGGTCCGGTGACGTAGACCGCGCTGCACGTGACTTGATCCCATCTTCAGTGTAGTTTAGCGAAAACCATACGCTGTCGCAGCATGCCGCCGTGGTTTCATCGGTAATGTTCGTTGTTGCTTGAGATGCGCTGGCTTTGGTCACTCCAGCAAAAAGTAGAATCTGCATGTAGAACAGGAACGGATTAGTTGCCATGTTGACCGTTGGCCAGCTGACACACCCACTCAACAACGTCATCTCGTTAGATGACGTTGTTTTTGGTAGTTTCACGACGCTACCTAGCTTAAACTAACATAACTCAACCTAACAAGACCTTCGCACTTCTATCGTTAGAAAACGTTTTACTCGCTACTTTACATTGCTTTCTACAACATTACGACGGTTTCAAGCGCTTTCACATTAGATATCGCAGTTCCCGACTTGTAAAGGTGAAAAACACTGCATCTCACTAAGTGACATTGTGTAACGCGGATTTACGACGGTTCATACCTTAACCTAACGTAACCTAACCTAACCTAACCTAACCCAACCTAACCCAACCGAACCCAACATAACCTAACCTAAGCTAACCTAACCTAACCTTACCTAACCTAACCTAACCTAACCTATTCTAACGTAACCTAACCTTACCTGATCTAACCCAACCTAACGTAACCTAACCTAACCTAACCTAACCTAACCTAACGTAACCTAACCTAACCTAACCAAACCTAACCCAACCCAACCCAACCCAACAACACCCACCCCAACCTAACCTACCCTAACCTAACCTTACCTAACCTAACCAAATTATCCTTACCTAACCTAACCAAATTATCCTTACCTAACCTAACCTAACCTAACCTAACGTAACCTAACCTAACCTAACCTAACCCAACGTAACCTAACCTAACCTAACCTAACCCAACTCAACCCAACCTAACCTAATCTAACCTAACCTAACCTAACCAAACCTAACCTAACCTAACCTAACCTAACCTAACCTAAGCTAACCTAACCTAACGACGGTTTCATGCGCTTTCCTATTAGATATCGTAGTTCCCGACTTGTAATGTTGAAAAACACTACATCTCACTAAGTGACATTGTTTAATGCGGTTTTACGACGGTTGATATCTCAACCTAACCTAACATTCGCACTTGTATCTAATTACGCTCAATTACACTGTTTCGTTCACAATTACGATATTTGCATGACCTCACAGTTTTTCACCAAATTATTGCAGTACAGAACGCTGTATCTCGCTAAATGACATTGTTCTTTAAGGTTTCACGATACTTGCATGCGCTTTACCGAGAATGTCACAACATAGCAGTTTCGCACTTGTAACGGTAAAACACGCAGTATTTGGCTTGTTCATGCCGTTTTGTGTGCTTTCACAACATTTTACCTATCGCAGTTTCGTACTCGCATTAAAACAACACTATCTCGTTAGATGACGTCGTTTTTGGTGGTTTCACGACGCTACCTAGCTTAAACTAACATAATTCAACCTAACATAACCTTCGCACTTCTATCGTTAGAAAACGTTTTATTCGCTACTTTACAATGCTCTCTACAACATTACGACGGTTTCATGCACTTTCACATTAGATATCGCAGTTCCCGACTTGTAATGGTGAAAAAACCTGCATCTCACAAAGTGACATTGTTCAATGCGGTTTTACGACGGTTCATATCTTAACCTAACCTAACATTCGCGCTTGTATCTCAAAACGCTCTATTACCCTGTTTCGTTCACAATTACGATATTTGCATGACCTCACAGTTTTTCACCAACTTATCACAGTACAGAACGCTGTCTCTCGCTAAATGACATAATTCTTTATGGTTTCACGATGCTTGCATGCGCTTTAACGAGAATATCACAACATAGCAGTTTCGCACTTGTAACGGTACAACACGCAGTATTTGGCTTGTTCATGACGTTTTGTGTGCTTTCACAACATTTCACCTATCGCAGTTTCGTACTCGCAATAAAACAACACTATCTCGTTAGATGACGTCGTTTTCGGTGGTTTCACGACGCTACCTAGCTTGAACTAACATAACTCAACCTAACATAACCTTCGGACTTCTATCGTTAGAAAACGTTTTACTCGCTACTTTACATTGCTTTCTACAACATTACGACGGTTTCAAGCGCTTTCACATTAGATATCGCAGTTCCCAACTTGTAAAGGTGAAAAACACTGCATCTCACTAAGTGACATTGTTTAACGCGGTTTTACGACGGTTCATACCTTAACCTAACGTAACCTAACCTAACTTAACCTAACCTTACCTAACCTAACCTAACCTAACCCAACCCAACCCAACTCAACCTAACCTAACCTAACCCAACCCAACCCAACCCAACCAACCCTAAGCTAACCTAACCTAACCTAACCAAACCTAACCTAACCTAACCTAACCTAACGTAACCTAACCTAACCTAACCTATTCTAACGTAACCTAACCTTACCTGATCTAACCTAACCTAACGTAACCTAACCTAACCTAACATAACCTAACGTAACCTAACCTAACCTAACCTAACGTAACGTAACGTAACCTAACCTAACCAAACCTAACCCAACCCAACCCAACCCAACAACACCCACCCCAACCTAACCTAACCTAACCTAACCTTACCTAACCTAACCAAATTATCCTTACCTAACCTAACCTAACCTAACCTAACGTAACCTAACCTAACCTAACCTAACGTAACCTAACCTAACCTAACGTAACCTAACCTAACCTAACCTAACCCAACGTAACCTAACCTAACCTAACCTAACCCAACTCAACCCAACCTAACCTAATCTAACCTAACCTAACCTAACCTAACCAAACCTAACCTAACCCAACCTAACCTAACCTAACCTAACCAAACCTAACCTAACCTAGCCTAACGTAACCTAACCTAACCTAACCAAACCTAACCTAACCTAACGACGTTCACAAGCGCTTTCACATTAGATATCGCAGTTCCCGACTTGTAATGGTGAAAAACACTGCATCTCACTAAGTGACATTGTTTAATGCGGTTTTACGACGGTTGATATCTCAACCTAACCTAACATTCGCACTTGTATCTAAATACGCTCAATTACACTGTTTCGTTCACAATTACGATATTTGCTTGACCTCACAGTTTCTCACCAACCTATTACAGTACAGAACGCTGTATCTCGCTAAATGACATCGTTCTTTAAGGTTTCACGATACTTGCATGCGCTTTAACGAGAATATCAGAATAAAGCAGTTTCGCACTTGTAACGGCACAAGACGCAGTATCTGGCTAGTTCATGCCATTTTGTGTGCTTTCCCAATATTTCACCTATCGCAGTTTCGTACTCGCAATAAAACAACACTATCTCGTTAGATGACATCGTTTTTGGTGGTTTCACGACGCTACCTAGCTCAAACTAACCGAACCTTCGCACTTCTATCGTTAGAAAACGTTTTATTCGCTACTTTACAATGTTTTCTACAAGATTACGACGGTTTCATGCGCTTTCACATTAGATATCGCAGTTCCCGACTTGTAATGGTGAAAAACACAGCATCTCACTAAGTGACATTGTTTAATGCGGTTTTAGCGCGGTTCATATCTTAACCTAACCTAACCTTACCTAAACCAACCTAACCTAACCTAACCAAACCTTACCTAACATACCCTAACCTAACCTAACCTAACCTAACCTAACCTAACCTAACCTAACCTAACGTAACCTAACCTAACCTAACCTAACCTAACCTAACCTAACGACGTTTGCAAGCGCTTTCACATTAGATATCGCAGTTCCCGACTTGTAATGGTGAAAAACACTGCATCTCACTAAGTGACATTGTTTAATGCGGTTTTACGACGGTTCATATCTTAACCTAACCTAACATTCGCACTTGTATTAAAAAACGCTCTATTACACTGTTTCGTTCACAATTAGGATATTTGCATAACCTCACAGTTTTTCACCAACTTATTGCAGTACAGAACGCTGTATCTCGCTAAATGACATCGTTCTTTAAGATTTCACGATGCTTGCATGCGCTTTAACGAGAATATCACAACATAGCAGTTTCGCACTTGTAACGGTACAACACGCAGTATTTGGCTTGTTCATGCCGTTTTGTGTGCTTTCACAACATTTCACCTATCGCAGTTTCGTACTCGCAATAAAACAACACTATCTCGTTAGATGACGTTGTTTTTGGTAGTTTCACGACGCTACCTAGCTTAAACTAACATAACTCAACCTAACATGACCTTCGCACTTCTATCGTTAGAAAACGTTTTACTCGCTACTTTACATTGCTTTCTACAACATTACGACGGTTTCAAGCGCTTTCACATTAGATAGCACAGTTCCCAACTTGTAAAGGTGAAAAACACTGCATCTCACTAAGTGACATTGTTTAATGCGGTTTTACGACGGTTCATACCTTAACCTAACCTAACCTAACCTAACCTAACCTTACCTAACCTAACCTAACCTAACCCAACCCAACCCAACCTAACCTAACCTAAACTAACCTAACCCAACCTAACCTAACCTAACCCAACCTAACCCAACCCAACCCAACCTAACCTAACCTAACCTAACCTAATCTAACCTAACTTAACCTAACCTAACGTAACCTAACCTAACCTATTCTAACGTAACCTAACCTTACCTGACCTAACTTAACCTAACGTAACCTAACCTAACCTAACATAACCTAACGTAACCTAACCTAACCTAACCCAACCTAACCCAACCCAACCCAACCCAACAACACCCAACCCAACCTAACCTAACCTAACCTAACCTTACCTAACCTAACCAAATTATCCTTACCTAACCTAACCTAACCTAACGTAACCTAACCTAACGTAACCTAACCTAACCTAACCTGACCTAACCCAACCTAACCTAACCTAACCTAACCTAACCCAACTCAACCCAACCTAACCTAATCTAACCTAACCTAACCTAACCTAACCTAACCTAGCCAAACCTAACCTAACCTAACCTAACCTAACCTAACCTAACGACGGTTGCAAGCGCTTTCACATTAAATATCGCAGTTCCCCACTTTTAATGGTTAAAAACACTGCATCTCAGTAATTGACATTGTTTAATGTGGTTTTACGACGGTTCATATCTTAACCTAACCTAACATTCGCACTTGTATCTAAAAACGCTCTATTACACTGTTTTGTTCACAATTACGATATTTGCATAACCTCACAGTTTTTCACCAACTTATTGCAGTACAGAACGCTGTATCTCGCTAAATGACATTGTTCTTTAAGGTTTCACGATGCTTGCATGCGCTTTAACGAGAATATCACAATATAGCAGT